>NC_092804.1:90170315-90318261 GCF_040954645.1 Diabrotica undecimpunctata
AATAACCCATGGAAATTATGCGTACCAAGATATAAAAGGAAAGATATTTTGGAGGAAAATCATGACTCGACCACAGCAGGCCATTTAGGAATTGCAAAAACAATTTGCCGAATAGCGCAGAAGTACTATTGGCCTAAGATGTTCAAACAAATTGGACACTACGTTAGAGCCTGTACGAAGTGCCTCCAATATAAACCGTCTCAAATGCAACCAGCCGGGAAAATGCAACCGTCCACTGTAGAAAAACCTTGACATACTGTCTCAGTTGATTTAATGGGACCATTCCCAAGATCTGCAAAAGGGAACATTTTCTTATTGTCATGCAAGACCGGTTTACCAAATGGATCGTCGCCCAGCCGATAAGGGCAGCATCTACGAACTCCATCATCGACACTCTACGATCAAAGGTAGTCATGCAGTTCGGTAGCCCGAAGAAAATCATCTCCGAAAACGGCGCGCAGTTCACAAGCGGCAATTTTAAGGCGTTCCTAAAGTCCTATAACATAAATCACATTCTAACACCGCCGTACTCACCTCAATGCAATCCAGTAGAACGAATGAACAAAGTACTGAAAACGATGATAGCTACTTACGTGGAGGATAACCATAAAGACTGGGACAAATTCATACCAGAATTCTGCTACGCTATAAATTCGTCAAGACACGATTCAACAGGATTTTCACCAGCGCTTCTTAATTTCGGAAGAGAATTAGACACAACAGAGGCGACAAACGGCCAAGGTATACAGGGGTATGCAGAGAACTTAAACAAGTTAGAAGCGTTAAGAGAATTGGCGAAAGTGCACATGGAACACGCTTTCGAGGACCAAAAGAAACATTACGATCTAAGACGAAGAGACTGGCGGCCACATCCAGGAGATCGAGTCATGAAAAAGGAACACCATCTATCATCGGCTAGTGAAGCTTTCACCAGCAAACTAGCGCCAAAGCACTCAGGACCATACATAGTAACATCAGTGATATCACCAAGTAATAGTAAAACTGAAATTGGCCGATAGTAGTAGACTCAAGCAATGACGGGCGGAGGGAGGGAACCATGGGAGGGCGGAGATGTTACTACAGAAATCCAATCCTCACCACAATCAAACGGTATTTAAGTGGCAATGCTAGCAAGCAGAATTCAGTTCATACACATCAAACATAGAAGACGTACTAAAGATACCGCGAGGGATAGATGGCATCACAAGGCTGTAGACGTCACACAAAAAAAAAGTATGTTACTTTTTTTTCCCAAAGAGAAGGGGGTGTAACGATGTGCTGAACATTCAACAGTTCGAACCGTGGGAGTTTCGATAATAGCGCACCCATTTCCACGACGAGACGACGAGGTGTGATTTGGAGCGGCTATTTAAGGCGAGCGATTGGCGGAATTAAAGGAGTCTTGTGGCTAACGCTCTAGGCTCCCTGGCGTATTGAATCTGCGAGCCGACCCGAACAGAGAGACTTCCGTAGTGAGGATTATACTCTGTCCTCAATCAAGCAGAAGCCGTGGGTATCGTGAATTGAACGTTACCGTGGATCTGCACAACCGAATATTTCGATTGCGAGTGCATCCAGACGGGGACATATAATACATTTTATTTTTTATTTTTGTATATACGTTGAAATTAATAGATTTATTTTTATTTCAACCTGTGTTTTACTGAGTCTGTCGCTTCGAAAGAGCTACCCGTTACAAACTTCAAGAAAAATACCTTTAATATTCATAAAAAAGTCAAAGAAATGACAGGTAGACACAAAAAGAAACAAGCAACAATATTAAAAAATGATAATAACGAAATAATTATAGGTACAAAAGACAAACTAGAGAGATGGAAAGAATACATAGAAACTATTTTTGACGACGATAGACCTTGTTCTCCACCATCCACAGATAATCGAATAAATGAAAAAGGCCCAGAAATAACCAAAGAAGAAGTGATCCACGCAGTAAAATCTCAGAAAGATGGAAAAACCATCGGTCCAGACAATATCAATGTCGAAATACTAAAACTAATTGCAGATAATGAAAGTAAAAGCCTAGACTTAATAACAGCACTATTCAATAAGATATATGACACAGGTAAAATACCAACAGACTACCTAAAATCAACATTCGTAGCATTACCAAAAAAATCGAATTCCTCACAGTGCGATGATTATCGAATATTAAGCTTGATGTGTCATGTCCTTAAAACTTTTCTCCGAATTATCCATACACGAATTTACAAGAAGTGCGAGTTCCAGATTAGTGACACTCAATTCACACGAGAGGCTCTTTTTGCTTTAAATGGTTAACGCAACGATATGAATGTAGATGTATATGCATGTTTTATTGACAATCGAAAAGCATTTGACTGCGTTAACCATCAAAAGATGATCGACATTCTGAGAACAACTGGAGTTGACGAACAAGACTTGCGAATTATCTCAGAACTATACTGGCAACAATTGAAATAGAGCACACAACATCCGAAGATGTACAAATCCACCGAGGAGTGAGACAGGGTTGCGTCTTATCACCGCTACTGTTAAATTTATATTCGGATTCTATGTTCAGAGAAGCATTAGAGGTCCAAGGCGGAATTAAGATTAACGGAATCAGCATAGACAACATCAGATATGCTGATGATACCGTCTTAATAGCAAGCAACGCACAAGAACTACAAAATATAATAAATGCGGTAGTTCACCACAGCGAAATGTTCAGTTTACATCTAAACGTTTCAAAAACTAAAATTTTAGTATTTTCAAAGACATCAATAAACGTACATGTGTATGCAAAGGGTCAAATAATAGAACAGGTAAATTCCATAAAATATTTGGGAGCAAATATCAATAGTCAGTGTAATCCAAAAAAAGAAATCCTATTAAGAATCGAACAAGCAAGGAAAGCATTCATGAGCATGAAAACATTTTTTACAAGATCAGACCTTAGTCTGCAGCTTAGAATCCGAATGATCAGATGTTACGTTTTTTCTGTCTTAATGTATGGCTGTGAAAGTTGGACAATGGACTCTGAAATAGAAAAAAGAATAGATGCCTTTGAGATGTATATATACAGACGAATGCTGAGAATTCCATGGGTACAAAGACTTACTAATGTTGAGGTACTTCGTCGCATGTGTAAACAAAAAGAATTACTAAGAATAATCAAAGAGAGGAAAATGCAATACTTGGGTCATGTGCTGGGAGGCGCAAGATACGAATTACTTCAAGTTATACTGGAAGGAAAAGTACAGGGCAAAAGATCAGTAGGAAGACGCCAGAACTCGTGGCTGAAAGACCTGAGGAGATGGTTCGACCGCTCATCCGCAGAAATCTTTCGCGCAGCAGTTTCCAAAATTACAATCGCCAACCTTCGAAAGGAGACGGCGCCATGAGAAGAAGGTCATTTTAGACCAATTTGCAGCTTGAGTGACAAAGTTGTATGTTATTTTGCAGTGTTTTGGATCCAGTTTCAAGCCCAAAAACTTCTTGAAGGAAATATATCAGCCAGAGTGATATAAGAGACTTTTTAAAAATAGACATTTTTCATTAAAATAAAAAATTTGCTTTCATGACAAGTTAAAATAATTGTAATAAATAAAATTAAAAGTTTTATGGATTGGCTAATCGTCATATTATTTTTCTTTTAAATGCAAATTATTTTAAAATTTAATTAACATTTCAAAAAGTTTTGATATTTCATTTTGACATATGACAGTTAGTATTATTCTCTTCGGACATTTGGTACATAACCATAAATTTGAATTGTTTTCTTTTGAAGGTTAACCTCAATGTAAGTTCCATTGAAAAATTTAGATATTTTCATTTTAATAATAATTTAAATTTCTATAGTGTCCTAAACGTCTGGAGTTTGTTGTAAACCGTTACAAATAGCACCATTGTAAGTTTGTTTTTAAATCTTATTAATTTTATTTGTAATAATTGTTTATAGTGAAGTAATAATAAATATGTAATGTTTCTCTCTAAACCAAGTGTAGAATTATTTCCTTTAAAAAGATTTTTACCCGTTTAATATTTTTTAGGAAAGAAAAGCCTTTCTTTCCATCTAGCAGAAAGATTTTTGTAAACGGCGTCCTTTTCAAATAGTTTAGAAACCCTTCTTGTGTGTGTTGCCGAGGAAATCTATGTAAGTATTTTTTTGATTCATTTCTTTTTAGTTCCTATTTTATTCACTTACTTACGACCCATCTCTTCAACCAAACCAAGAGTGACCATTCGCAGACGTTTCGGTTTATCTTCGTTTATCTCCAGCCCAGTAATTTTTGTCCCCAGTTTCAACCCCCTATAAGTATACCCAATGTGGTATGCAAATATAACCGATACAATGCCAACGCATCATACCGCATGGGACAGAACAAACATTAACGCAAGGAGTGAGTCAATTTTAAATTTCATCCTATCTGAAGGTTTAGCTACATCCAATATAGGAAAAAAACCAACTTCTGTCACTAGGGCACAGAAAGAAGTATTAGATTTAACAGTCTGTACAAGCAAAGTAAGTGATATTATAACAAATTGGTATGAGTCTGATGAAGTCTCTCGTTCGAATCACAGACATTTCCATCGGAAATTAAATACTAAAATCCTAGAGATACAAACTGGATCGGGTATAGAGAATCTCTCAGTAAAAATCTAGAAAAAAGAACGAACATGTTTAAAGGCAAAGATGCTATACATTCGGCAGCAGAAACGGTGAACGAAGCTATTATGGCGGCTTACCATAAAAACTGTCCGGAAAAAACAAGGGAGAACACGGGCAATAATACAATCTGATGCAGCAACGACTTAAAGAAGCTAAGAGCAGAAGTTCAAAACCTATTTAACAAAACCAAAAGTAATCAAGACTGGGATGACTACCGCTGTAAGCTAACGCTATACAATAAAGAAATTCGGAAAGCCAAAAGGAATTCATGAAGAGAGTTTTACGAGAAGATTAGAGATATCCCGGTGTGCTCTCGAATCCGTAAAGTCTTGGCAAAGGATGGTTCTACCATTAAAGAAGTAGGTTTCCTAAATAAAGCTAATGGCAAATTTACAGGAAAATTTACTAAAAAGGAAAGTCTTAGAAAACTCATTTTCAAAACACGCATTTTCCGGTCTCAACAATTCTGAATGCAAAAGATAGGCGAACCAACATAGACCAAAGGCCATGAGATATAAATAAATTTCAGCTATAAGGCTATTTCCAATACATATAGGATAGGATAGGATATAGGATATATCCAATACATTTGGTAGATAGATAAAATATCAGAGCTAACATCAAACTCATATAGACTATTGTCTTTACTATTAAAAACGCTGAAAAGACTTCTGTATATATGTATACCAATCTGGTAAATCTACGGACTCAGCGTTGGATGATCTAGATAGGCTCAACTCAAAGACAATAAAGGACATAGAGATAATGACCACTTTTTTAGGTATAGAAGGGCAGCATGTAAAGCAACCATCAAAGCAAGAGCAGGTGTAGGCTGTCCAAAAGGAGGAGTTCTGTCACCTCTACCTTGGCAACCTTAGTAGATGATCTCAAAAATCTGTCCACAAATGACTTTTACTGTCTAGGATCCCTCTCTTGAATCCTGACACCCCGGAGGGAGTGTAGTGGTAATCGTGATGTCTTCTATTGTTCGCCTCCAAAGATCTCTGGTCATTTCTTTTAACTCATACATATGTTTTGAATAAAAATAAAAATTTTGAATAAAATCCTTTGTATAAAAAGGTATATAAAAAACCCAGTTGGGCTATGTTAAATTGGCAAAACGTTTTCGGAATAAGTATTCCATCATCAGTACCCTAAAAGTATTTAACCACTTAATTAAAAAGAATTGAAATAATTTAAGTTTTGACTAAGGTTAGTGTAAAATGTGGTTAATACTTACAAGTTAATACATGGATGTAGCCACTAAATATGGGGTTACAAACCCTTTAAAAATTGTTAATTGAAATTTAGTTTACATAATGTCTGTTTTACAATTTAGATGGTAAAGTTACCGTTGGATTGGTAACATGGCGACATATGACTCTGCAATAAGTTGCAAGTCCTGAGACGGTATGTCTACGAGGACTTCAATAAAGCAACTGATTAAAATGACAATCTTGGCAGGTTATGACGGAAGTTGTGACAGAGCAGTCAGTGTAACTATATGTGTCTATTTAAGACAAAAGCCAACGTTATTTAAAAATTGTGAAAAATTGAAATAAAATAAAATTATAACAGTATCAACCATCAATGTTATTGTTGTAAATTATGTATGTAAGATAAAGTTATGGTGAGAAAATTATGTGATTAAAGTTAGGCAACCAACTATACAGTGTCAAGTGGTGTGATGAAAAGATTCTAATATAAGGCCCTTTATGTTTTAATAACATCTGGTACCTGGAAAATGGAAACTAGACACAGGTGGACAGTTGGGTTCTTGAAAAGTATAGGAATTAATATGTTTGATATGTGAGAATATTATTCAATGAATGGAATAAAACTATTGTAGTATAAGACAGATGTAAAAATTGACTTATAACTCAATTATATTAGGCCCTGTATGTCAAAAAACAACATTTGGTACCTGGAAAATGTAGAATTTCTTGAGTTGCAAGTTCATAAATGTAATATCTGATTGGGTGTTAACAAACTGAGTGATGTAATTATATTTTGGGTGTTGACAGGTATCTGAAATGGACAAAAATTGATGGTTGGAAGTGGTTTTATAATGTGCTGGTCATAAAGTACTCAACTTATAACTTGAGAAAAGGCCCTATCTGTTATAAAGCAACACTAGGTACATAAGGAAAATAAAAGATTAAGTTATAAGTTGGTAGGTTGAATGAACTATTGGTCTATATTGAATATATTAGTAAACTGAAATTGTTGTTGGTGGCTCTGTTCAGTTTGAGTAAAGAGGATAAAAAATTAAGGTGTTATTTGAGAGAATTGTGATAAACGGATAGACTACGGAAGGCTGAGGTCCCCAGAGAACCGAAGCCAAACCCTGAGGGAATTGTGTGGAGAAGTAAAATAAGAATTTAATAGTCGGGAAGGGGTGGGGGATGACGGGTGATCTGATCTGAATTTGGAAATGACGAAATAGAGGAATGTAAAGTATTGGTTATAGTGGTTAAGAAATGAAATTTGGTTTGAAAAGTAAAGAGTGTGATAAATGGAGAGTAAAGTGTATTGGAAGAAAAGTTATTAGAATTAACTAAGAAGGATGATAAACTAATAATGAATATGGATTTTTAATTATAGAAGTAGATTGGGAATGTGGGTTAGGAGAATAGTTGGCGATGTAGAGGGAGAAAATCTCGATTGAACGAAACATGGCGATTAACGCAATTTGGGCTTTTTTGTTTTTCTTTAAGAATTTCAAGATCTTCATATAAATCTAATTTGAGGAAATTTTTTTGGGAGATATTGTGGATAAGTGAAACGTCTTCTGGGATATTGAGGGTGTGGTTGTGTTCTTTGAGATGTTGGGAGAAAGTGGAAGTGTTTTCTCTTTTTATGTGCTCTAGAGAGCGTGAAGAAAGAGATCTGCATGTTCTACCTATGTAGGTGGCATTGCAATCTGAACATTTAAGTCTATATACTCCACTCCGGTTCATATAATTGATAGGATCTTTGGAATTAGAAATATGTTGTCCCAGATTGTTGGGTACTTTGAAAGAAACATGGATGTTTTCAACCGAACGTTGGATGAGATTTCGAATATCTCCAGAAAGACTTTCATGATAGAAAGGGAGTGAAACATAGTTGGGTTTGGTGGTAAGGTCTCTGGGGAACGCAGTCTCCCGCAGGGTCTTAAGGCGTTTTTTGTGGATGAATTTGTTAATGATGTTGTGATCGTATCCGTTGTTGACTGCTATTTGTCTGAGTATATTTAGTTCTTTTTTGTAGTTTAAATCTGACAGTGGAATGCTTTCTAGACGATGGATGTAACTATGAAAAGCTGCATGTTTATGTGACATGGGATGGTTGGATGAAAATGGAATTACGTGGTCAGTCTGTGTAGGTTTCCTATAGATACTGAAGTCGAAGTGGTCATTTAATCTGGTGATGGTTAGATCAAGAAAATTAATTGACTTGGAAGATTCTAGTTCCATGGTGAACTTGATATTGGGGTGAATTTGGTTGATTTTGGAAAGTAAAAGTTATAAAAGTTAACAGACATTATGTAAACTAAATTTCAATTAACAATTTTTAAAGGGTTTGTAACCCCATATTTAGTGGCTACATCCATGTATTAACTTGTAAGTATTAACCACATTTTACACTAACCTTAGTCAAAACTTAAATTATTTCAATTCTTTTTAATTAAGTGGTTAAATACTTTTAGGGTACTGATGATGGAATACTTATTCCGAAAACGTTTTGCCAATTTAACATAGCCCAACTGGGTTTTTTATATACCTTTTTATACAAAGGATTTTATTCAAAATTTTTAATATATGGTATACAGCCAAACACAGGAACTTAGTTTCCTTGTGGATCATACATATGTCTTTTGCATATCCCTGTAATATGATCGATCGATCGAATTATTTGTCCTGTGGTCGGGCCACGGAATTCGTAACATTCTTCTCCAACAGAACAGATACGCTGTCGATATTGTAATCGTTGTCAGGGTCAAATTCGAACAGGTTGTATCTGAGAGAACGGAAGTAGCCCTACATATAATTGATAATTGGTGCAAACAAGAGATACTGACAGTTAATACTCAACAAACACTTTAACTTCACAAAAAAGACAGAATTATACGGCCTAAAACCACCGGTGCTGGCAATGCAATAGCAGATGAAATTGCCGAAAAAGTTTCATGAATGTCATTTATTGGACTGGAACCCTTCTGCGGCGTTGCAAATGCAGTAACAAGAACGGCTACAAGAAAGTGGGTAGCACACAAATTTCTGGAATGGTGGAGGAATTCATCAGGACAAAGACAGGCGAAACAGTTCATTATACAACATTCGCCAAAATTTACAGCAGACGTAATAAGCAAGGACAGGAAAACAGTTAAAGGCATAATAGGTGTGTAAACACAGAACTTAAGCTGAATAGACAACTGAAGCTGATGAGATTGGCAAATGATGATCTTTGCACATTCTGTCACCTAAAGGAAGAAACAGCGGAGCACATTTTGTGTCAGTGCGATAGCCTGACAAATGTAAGATTCTTTAGATTACATACATGTAAGACGAGGAAAAGTCACCAGCAAAGAGCTACATGGCAGGTTCAGTCTCGAAGCTATTAGACCTTTTAAAAAGGGTCAGGCTAGAGAATATAATCTAGGATCACCGGTCCTCTCCGTGTGGGGTACGAGCCTCTTAAGTAGAATATCCGCAGTGTTCCTCCTGCTTGTCGTAAAAGCCGACTAAACGGAGAGCCGGTCATTCTCTTGTCCGGTCACGGTTGCTAAATTTTGTGAAGTTGGCGCGACGGGACAAGCTTAGGACTGCTAAGGGAGGTAAACGTGGTTGGGGACCGGAGTTGGTACGCCCCGTCCCCACCTACGGTCATCTACTCCAGGCGAGAGCAGCCAATACCAGTTACTCTGCCAGATACCGTCATGGGAGAAGCGGTTGTGTCGGCGATCTAACTGCACCCATGCGTGTCAGTCTTACCGGCCTGCATGCATACGACTACCGCTGAGAGGAGTAAACCTCAGAAAAAATCCGCAATCTTCAGGTGTTATGCGACCCGTGCCTATGTGGGATGAGTGACCTAGCGTCTGATGGTCTCGAACGAGCCCTCGGGGAGAATGACATCTTCTCGTTGTATGGTAGCCTTGGCGAGGCAAGGGCGCACTGCCTCGCTGGATGGATATTTCGGCTCTACTCGTGGGATGTATATGGATATGAACAAGGATGAGGGCTCGGAAGTGTTCACCCGATCTGAGGAGATTGGTCGAATGCTCCCGCGGTCCAAGCGTGTGTGCGATGGGGTGCTGCGGGTGAGACCTGTAAAACTCTCGTTGGCATGGTAGGGGTCAGAGTGGAGAGGGTGAAAAGAGAGATTAGGCTGAGATCTGGGTCTGAAAATTCTCCGGAGCCGGTCGATTTAGACGACGCGGGCAATAGTTCGGTCTGGTCCCAGGTGAGGGGCAAGAGAAAGACTAGAGCGGAGTCTCCGAAACCGCCGGAGCATTCCCCTGTCAATCTCAATAAGGTTGGATGGGAGATTTCCCGGTTAAAAGCAGAGTTGGAAGAGGCTGACGAAAGTCAACTATAGGTGTCAAGCCTATGGACATGTTACTTCGTCTAGCATTGTCCAATATCAAATCTTCATAATTCATATCCGAAATTGGACAGTATAATTTTATCACCCAGTAGACCGAATGAATCTATTTGTTATTAAATACACACACGTAGTTAATTAGGTTACATACACATTTGGTCAATTATAAATAATAATTTGGACATCAGTAAAAAGTACTGACAAAGTTAAACAATTTACATAAATTAAATACACATATCACGCTAGGTACGCGAAAAATATTGACCCAAATAGAATTTATATAAAACTAATATCTCTTGACTAGAGAAGCATTCAATCAATATTCACTCAACGAACATATAGTCTTCAACGATCAACTTCATCAGTCTCTACTCAAAGTAATCCCGGGTCTACACCCATAGTGTACGTCTCAACAATAAACTCTGCTACTATTATTTGGTGTTTCCATTACAACAGAACGAACATCTTCACTGAGCCAACGAGGGGAATTTGTTCATGGTCCTTCGAGAAACAGAATACTTCAAGGAAGTTTGAGAGAGCCTATACAGTCCACGCCAGCAACACCCTCAGTAGCAGAGAGAGACCACTAGACCCGGGAGAACGAGAGCAGTACCAAAGCCAAGAGCCATACTAGAGCCGAGAGCAGTACCAGAGCCGAGAGCAGTACCAAAGCCGAGAGCCATACTAGAGCCGAGAGCAGTACCAGAGCCGAGAGCAGTACCAGAGCCGAGAGCAGTACCAAAGCCGAGAGCCAGACTAGAGCCGAGAGCAGTACCAAAGCCGAGAGCCATACTAGAGCCGAGAGCAGTACCAAAGCCGAGAGCCATACTAGAGCCGAGAGCAGTACCAAAGCCGAGAGCCATACTAGAGCCACAGAGCAGCCAAAGGACAGGACCGATTGCAGAACCCACCAGAAGCGAGGGATCCTCAACGTCTAAGAACACAAAAAACCGTAAGTTTTTGAATAATTACAAAATCTTCCAACTTTTACAATCTTACAATTTAACAAGTTTTTTTTTTATTACAATTTAACAATTTAGAACAACAATCTCCACTCTATCAATCGTATAATAATGTACTTTAGAATGCATACCATTTAAATAATACAGAGAATTGATAAAACAAAAATAAACGTCATTCACAACTATAATTAACTAAACAGTAATTTTGTATGACAATTTGAAAAAAGAAACGTTCATACATATAGCCTGCTTTTAATTACAATTAAATATTTTATTTCGAAAAATTAAAATAATTACGTAGCAAATAATTTCATTTATTTTGATAACAATATATATATATATATATATATATATATATATATATATATATATATATATATATATATATATATATATATATGTATATATATCATTATAAGAGTGTGTGGATTACATCTTGACCTACCTCAATGCAAAGAATAGCACAGCAGGCAAGGTCAAACTCATATTTCGCTAAATTGCACATTCCGATAGAAAAGAAAGTGTTATAATACAGGTATACTTATTTAATACATAACGTAAATTTAGTATTGTCTAATATATTTACCGCTGAATGTAAAAATTTTTAAAATAATCATGGAGAGTATATACGTTAAGCAAGCGGAAATAGGAACAGAAATAGTGAAACTCGTTTCAAATACAAAAAAGGATTCCCAATCTCGGAAAAATCAACAATACATCCGGGATAGACAGGAAAAATTAGAAGAATATTGGGCAAAATTTTTAAATAACCACGAAAAGCTGCTAGAAGGGGGTATAACGAAAGAAAAATATTTTGAAACAAAATACTATGATCAGGTATTTAAGACATACATTGAGGGGAAAACCCTGTTGGAAGAATATGGAAGGGTGCTGAAAAGAGGAAAAGCACCGAAAGTAAAGGAGATACAGATAAGAAAACAAAGAATCGAGGAATTATTACGGCCAGAAAATGAACAAGACTTGCAGGAGGATGAAGAATTGCAGTCAGAGTTAAGAGAATACATGGAAAAGGTGAATACACTAATGATTGAAGCAGCAGTAAATGAGGAACTGGACGCTACAGATATTGGAGAAGTAGAGAGAATAAATCATCTAAAGAGGAAAGTCAGGGAAGTTTTAAAGAAAATGAGGCCAGTAATGCAACGGCCAGAAAGCACACAGAGGAGGGACGGTGTGACATTGCCGCAGGTAAAAATCCCTGTGTATGAAGGCAGATATGAAACGTGGAGAACTTTCCACGATCTGTTTACTAAAGTAATACATGAAAACGACCAGTTATCAAACGCAGAAAAAATGCAATACCTAAAAACTCACGTAAGAGGGGAAGCCAACAGAATGATACAACACTTAAACATATCCGAGGCCAACTACGAAGTGGCCTGGAACATGCTAAAAGATAGGTATGAGAACCCAAGGATGATATTGTTTAAATTAATAGACAGGATGCTACTAGCGCAGGAAGTAAAGGAATCTTCTGCTAGAGCATTGAAATCACTACATGACACCTTCCACGAAAGTCTGGAAGCCATAGGAGGGTTAGGAACAGACACGGAAGCGTGGAGCCCATTGATAGCCCGAATTATCATAACGAAATGGGACAATGAAACTAGGAGGCTGTACGAAAACCACATTGGAGACAGTAGAGAGATACCGACGTACAAATCGACACAAACATTCTTACAGCGAAGATTTCAGACACTGGAACTGCTGGAGTCAGAAAAAAGACAAGAGAAGCAAGGAGGATCTCTTAGGAAACCAAGAACACATTGCGTGATATGCAACAGAGATCACGGAGTACCGAACTGCAGAGAATTTCAGGAACTCAATGTAAGAGACCGGAACAGGATGATAAAAGAAAAAGGATTGTGTACAAACTGCCTAGCACATAAAAAAGAAAAACAATGTTATTCACAATATAGGTGCAGACACTGTGGCGGAGACCACCACCATATGTTGCATTATGAAAAAGGAAACACAAGCAACAAAAGAAACTCCAATGAAACGAAACGAGAACAAACACAAGAAAGAAATGGAAGAGATTCAAACAATAGAAGAAACGGGTACCAAGCTGATAGGTACAGAGGAGGAAATAATAATCCATACAACGCCAGAGAACAAAATAACGGAAGGCGAGAAAATACACAAGATACCAATGGGCCTAGGAATAGCAACGACCAGCAAAGAGGGCAGAATTCAGTAAACTGTGCAAGCCATAAGGAAGGTGAAGCATTACTAGCGACAGCTGTGGTACGCATAAGAGATGCGAAAGGAGATTCACACATAATGAGAGCACTAATCGACCAAGGGTCACAATGCGCATTTATAACGGAACAAGCTGCGACGACGCTAGGAACAACAAGGAAGCCCATACAGGCGACCATATCCGGGATAGGCTCGTCAGGAGAAAAAACAGCCAACTGGAGTATGAAACTTTTAATCGAAACTCATTACAAAAGTGACTTCGAGATGGAAATAGAAGCCCTAGTACTACCGAAGATAACAAGGAATTTACCCGAAAAGGATATAATTCTACCGGACTATAACGAGAAAAATGCAATACTGGCAGATCCAAGATATTACAAGGTAGGGAAGATAGACTTACTACTAGGAGTAAAAGAATACAGTTACATATTGACAGAAGGGATGCACAGAATAAGTAATGGACTCCTGAGTCAAAACACCAAACTAGGATGGATAGTTTCGGGAATAGCACGAGAAAGGGAGAATATAAAAGCAGAAGTATGCTGTATGATATCAAGACAAGAAATGGACCTAAAAATAAAGAACTTCTGGGAATTAGAAGAAGTAAATCAGGATACAAGTTTCTCAGTGGAAGAACAAGAATGTGAAGAACTGTATCGACAGACTGTAAAAAGGAATGAAGAAGGGAGATACGAAGTAAAAATTCCGTTTAGGGAAGACGTCGCAAAGTTAGGAGAATCTAAACAGCAAGCATTCGCCAGATTGATGCAACTAGAAAGGAAGTTTGCAAAAGACAAACAGTTAGAAGCGAATTACAGACAATTCATGGAAGATTATGAAAACCAAGGTCATATGGTAATAGCAGAAAACCAGGGAGATGGGTACTACTTACCTCATCATCAACAACAAGACTTGACAAATATACTATTACGATGGAGATCCAATAAGGTAGCATACTCAGCGGATCTGGAAAAAATGTTTAGACAAATCAGAATGGCAGAAGAAGACCAAAAATATCAAAAAATTTTGTGGAGAAAGGACACAAAGGACCACATACAAGAGTATAACTTAACGACGGTGACATACGGCACGGCCGCAGCACCCTTTTTAGCGTTAAGAACAATACAACAATTACAAGAAGACGAAGGAGCGAGGTTCCCGTTGGCATCGAAAATTGTAAAAGAAAACATGTATGTAGACGATATACTAGGAGGAGCTGAGACAGTGCAGGAAGCAGAAACAGCCCAAAAGGAATTAATACAACTGTTCAGAAAAGGAGGTTTCACTCTTAGAAAATGGTTGAGCAACGAAGAAAAAATAATGGAGAACGTACCGGAGGATATGAGGAACGTAGACTCGAAGGCATTCAAACAAGAAGAAGTACGGAAAACGTTAGGAATACACTGGTCACCTAAAGAGGATATAATCACATTCAAAATAGGGATAACGACGGCAAAGAAAATAACGAAAAGACACGTACTGTCAGAAGTAGCAAAACTATACGACCCACTGGGATGGATAGCACCTGTAGTAATTCAGGCGAAAATGTTCATACAGGAATTATGGGAGCAAAAGACCAGTTGGGATAAAGAATTAACTAGCAACCAACAAAGCAGGTGGAATACATACCAGGCGCAATTAGTAAATCTGGAGAAAATAACATTGCCCAGGTGGAACAACTTAAGCAAGATAAACAGAGTAGAACTGCATGGATTTGCAGATGCGTCTATGAAAGGATATGGAGCGGTAATCTACTCAAGGGTATTAGGCCCAGAAATTAAAACGAATCTAATGATAGCAAAATCGAAAGTCGCACCATTGAAAGGGAAAACGACGTTACCGAGGCTCGAGCTGTGTGCCGCGGTACTACTAGCAAATTTAATGAAGAAAACCCTACAAGCATTGAACAGGGAAAACATTGAGGTATATGCATGGTCGGACTCAACGATAACCCTGGCTTGGATAAGGGGATCATCAAAAAGGTGGAAAATGTTCGTCGCCTACAGAGTAGAGGAAATAAGACGCGTTATAGGACCGAAAAATTGGCATAAGGTAGATACAAAGGAAAATCCAGCGGACATCCTCTCACGTGGAAGTACCGCATCAGAATTATTAGAAGCAGAGCTATGGTGGAAGGGACCAACTTGGCTGACTAGTAACAAAACTTTAACTCAGGAATCAGAAGAAATACCAGAGACAAATGAGGAGGAAGTCAAAACGAAAATAACGGTGCACACGACAACGATAAAGGAGGACATATGCGAGAGATTCTCAAATTTAGAAAGAATGAGAAGAGTACTTTCATATTGTAGGAGATTTGCAGACAAATGCAGAAAAAAGAAGGACAATGGACAAAGTCAGATTACAGTCCAAGAATTAGAGGAAACGCTATTAAAGGTGATAAAGCACACACAGCACGCCTACTTCAAACAAGAAATAAATAAGCTGGAGAAGAAACAGCAATTAGACAAGAAAAATAAATTAGCGTCATTGGTACCATTCCTGGATAGACAAGGAATTCTAAGAGTCACCGGAAGACTGAGACACACGAATCTAAAGTACGGAGAAAAACATCCGATAATTTTGCCAAAGGATAGTGCATTAACAAAGTTACTTATAACAGATAGTCACGCAAGAAATCTACATAGCGGATTACAACAAACACTACAGTACATAAAAAGGAAATACTGGATAATCAACGGCAGAAGAACCGTGAAAGATCATCTAGCAAAATGTTTAAGGTGCAGGAGGTATCAAAGCCAAACAGCACAACAATTAATGGGAGATCTACCGAAAGACAGAGTGAACCCGAGTCATCCCTTTACTAACACAGGGATAGATTATGCCGGGCCAATAAAAATAAGTACCACGAGAGGCAGAGGACAGAGGAGCTATAAGGGCTACATCTCAGTATTTGTGTGTCTGTCAACGAAGGCAGTACACCTTGAGGTAGTAAGCGATATGTCTACGGATGCTTTCATCGCAGCGTTCAAGAGATTTACGGCACGCAGAGGACAGTGCAATAACGTATACAGCGATAACGGAACCACATTCGTAGGAACAGCAAATTTGTTGAAAAAAGAAAATCAAAAAATAGATGACGAGATAAAACAAGGATTACGGGCACTAGGTACCCAGTGGCATGTCATACCTGCATATGCACCACATTTCGGAGGATTATGGGAGAGCGCGGTGCGAATAATGAAATATCACTTGAAAAGAATCATCGGGGAAACAGTTCTAACATATGAAGAATTGAGTACGGTGCTGGCACAAATAGAAGCATGTATGAACTCGAGACCATTATGTGGGTCATCAGAAGACCCTGAAGGGAAAATAGCCCTGACACCAGCTCACTTCCTTATAGGGAGAGAAATTATATCACCAAATCGGGAAGAAGAGCTTACGACTTATTTGAAGATGCCGACGAGGTGGAGATTAGTGGAGAAAATAAAAGGAGACTTCTGGAAAATTTGGAAACAGGAATACCTGCACCAATTACAACAGAGAAATAGATGGCATAAGGCGCACCCTAACATAAAAGAAGAAGAAATAGTTATAATTAAAGAAGAGGATACACCTCCAGGCAGATGGCCATTAGCGAGGGTAACAGAAACACACCCTGGAGCGGAGGGATTAACCAGAGTAGTAACAGTGAGAAAGGCAAACGGGAAACTGACTAAAAGACCCATACATAAGCTAATACGACTGGAAGAAGAGAAACAGGAAAAGCCGAAAAAGGCAGCAGCACTAAGATGGAAGAAAATACTAGTAGCTATAATGTTTTTAACGATGTTAAAACCCATAAAGGCAGAACCGTATAAAATATATAATCCGGTACCAGGATTTTTCACAGAAGACCTTGGAGAGGTCGTCATAGACCGGGGAACATTTCGAATAAAGGTGTTACTCGAAAAAGGAAGAATTCGAACAGAGCACCAACTAATAGGAAATATGATACAAGGCGTACGAGAACTGTGTCATGAGATAAAAATCGTGAATTGTAAGGATATAATAGAGAAGTTAGAGGAAGGACAAAGAAAGGCGGAGTCAGTAAGCGAGGGGCTGACAGTAGAAATAAAAGGAAGGGAAAGAAGAGGAATATTAGGAACAATATTAACCTCAGTATTTGGAGTCAATGACGAAGCCTACAGTAACATTGAAGCATTAGATAATAACCAAAAGGAGCTAATAAAGGGATCACAGCACCAGGCGAAGATAATGTTAGAAACAATAACATCAATCAATCACACAGAGAACAGGATAAACGAGCAAATGAACAAGTTTAACAAAGCACTAATCACAGGTCTACAAGAAATATCTAAAGGACTTAACGAAGTAGAAGACAAAGCACAAAAACTAGAAACCGAATATAGCACGTTACGAATACAAACGATAGCATTACAAGTTATGGACTTCATAAACGAATATACTCAATTTTACGAGGGAATATTAAACCTTCACTATAACCACGGACACTTCATTGATATAGTGAAACCGGGTGAAATAACCAAATTAATAGGGAAAGCAGGGCAGATACTGCCTCAAGGGGTCGAAATACGACGACAACCCATTATAGAAACAGAAGTCAGTCATGACGACAGATATATAACAGTCATCGGCTACTTCATAGTGACAGGGAAAAATAAGTACAGCATGCTCAAAGTCACGGCCATACCACTTAACGTTGAGGGGTCGGTGTTGCGCACATTTGTCGCCCCAAGGAATCTACTGGTCGTAGATTATAACACACTGCACTACTTCGAATTGACCACGGAAGATAGAGAAAGGTGCTTACTGTTGACAAAGGCGCAGATAGCGTGCTCACCAACGGCTATAAGAAACATGGATACCCAACCAAACTGCATACTAGAAGAAATTTATGAGCGATCTAAGAATAGCACATGTCCAGTGGTAGCCAGGACAATACAGACAGCTCAATGGAGTAAGATGGGTACTCCCAATCTCTGGCTAGTTATCACGCCAGTCACGATACACATATCCATTATTTGCGATGGAAATCGGAGCGAAAGAGTACTGGAACGAGTCACATTCCTGAAGTTTTCACCCAAATGTATCGCCCAAACGAAAAATATTACATTACTCCCCACTAGCAGTGGGGTGGACAGAGCAGTGACGAGTTACCTGAAGTCGCCAATCACTCCCGTGGCCCAACTGGTGGCGAGGACACCCCGCAAGTTTAACACGCCTCTAAACACCTACCTTGACATACCAGGAGGAGAGCTACGTCATGTGTTACTTGAGGAGGAGAGTCTGGAACAAGAAATGACGCATACGCAGTGGCGATCGATTCACGAATCTAATTGGCATTATTTTGTGGCCACCGGGATCATTACTATAATGGTAATAATTGGGATACTCACGTTATGGAAGTACCGTCCTGTTGCACGACTATGTCGTTCAGGGAATCCACAAACTCAGACTAACGAACAGGAAGTACCTGTATTAGTTAGTAATCGGCACAACAATGTACGGTCGACTTCCCAAGTTGACATCCCACTTTCCACATTTTCATCCAATTGCCCTAATTTTAATCTAGAGATAGAGTCGGACATTGATAGCTAGGGTACGGTTGGAAGATTATTGATTATTCTTAAACTATTTATAATTTATCATGTTTGAATTTTACTATGTTATGTAATACTTATATGTAAACTTCGAGTATTGACACTTGGGCCAGATTGCCCGATTCCGCAGTATGTCCAATATCAAATCTTCATAATTCATATCCGAAATTGGACAGTATAATTTTATCACCCAGTAGACCGAATGAATCTATTTGTTATTAAATACACACACGTAGTTAATTAGGTTACATACACATTTGGTCAATTATAAATAATAATTTGGACATCAGTAAAAAGTACTGACAAAGTTAAACAATTTACATAAATTAAATACACATATCACGCTAGGTACGCGAAAAATATTGACCCAAATAGAATTTATATAAAACTAATATCTCTTGACTAGAGAAGCATTCAATCAATATTCACTCAACGAACATATAGTCTTCAACGATCAACTTCATCAGTCTCTACTCAAAGTAATCCCGGGTCTACACCCATAGTGTACGTCTCAACAATAAACTCTGCTACTATTATTTGGTGTTTCCATTACAACAGAACGAACATCTTCACTGAGCCAACGAAGGGAATTGTTCAAGCATGTTACTTAAAATGTAACCAATGAAAACGAATGATTCAGCGCACACCAAAATGACAGTGACGTCATTCATTCTAATCATTCATTTGCATTGGTTACATTTTATGTAACATGCTAGACGCGTGCTACTTGCTACTTGCCACTTGCATGCCAGTTTGATGGGCGCTCTCACTAAGGAAGAAGAATGCAAGGGATTCTGGGGATGTAACCAAGAAGGGCACAAGACAAAGTGTTGCATGAACTGCAATGTAAATAGTCAATTGAGTGGGTCGAGAGACTGCCCTAAGTTCAGATACCTACTCGACGAGGCCAGACGTTGCTCCGGAAGTGGGGCCTAAAGAGGCGCGTATCCTCCTCTCGATATATCAACGAATTACGGTGCTGGACTGAGGATTCTCAAGACCAATGTGGGCAAGACAATCACACGATCTCGCTCTGGCTTCCGCCGCTGAAGGGAGATATGATCGTGGCGGCGGAACCGAACCCCACGTTGGTCAGGAATCGGGGCTGGTTTGTGGATGACGCTGGTGTCGTCGGTGTGCATATCTGTAATCTAAATTAAGAGTGTATGGGATTGACGCTTATATGGACTATATATCGGTAAGAATGGAGAGACTGAATCTGGTCTGCTGCTATATTTCACCAAATATAGTGGTAGGTGAGTACGAGAATAGTTTAAATGCAATTATGGAAGAGTTAAGGGTAACGAAAGCGTGATGATTGGCGACTTCAACGCAAATTCTGCGGAATGGGGCTCACCGATCACTGACACTCGTGGTCAAATGTTAATGGAATTGATCGGGGCACTAGATCTAGTGGTTTTAAACACAGGTTTGGAGCCAACATTTGTGAGAGGGGATTCCAGATCGTACATCGACGTCACCCTCGCTACTCAGGGAACCGCTCTATGTGTCAAGGTCTGAGCAGTACTGGCTGAGTGTACCGGCATGGAACATCAATTCATCGGCTTCTCGATTGGCAAGTCGGTGGACGTTGGGGGTAGACCCAAACCTTGCCTGTCGAGGTGCCGGAGATATCAGGAGGGTATTTGATGAGAGTATTAAATGGGAGGTACATGGAGTCGGCGTCTTACACCTTCGGTGGAGCAGGTTATGAAAGCCGCGGTGTACGTGAGTAAAATTGGGACTGAGCGTACGAGTAGAATGCCTCATTGATGGTGTGTCGAGATAGAGGAACTGAGAAGAGAGAACTTGACAAGTGCGAGAAAGTGCAAAAAAGAAGGAGTTGAATAGGAGGATCCGAGCCGAGAAGAAGAGGCAATGAAGGGGACTGTGTAACAGGCTGGACGAGGACATCTGGAGTGAAGGGTATAAGATCGCCATGAAGCATTTCGACGCCTGTGCTCCGTATGACATGCCATTGGACCAGAAGCTGGAGATAGTCACCGAACTGTTTCCACAAGGACGGTGGCATGGTTTGCGGAGAGATGTCGAGGCTGAGCGTGGGATTTCCTTTACGATAAACTGGCTGTGGCGGTGAGTTCCCTTAAGTCTAGCAGGGCTCCCAGTCTAGATGGTGTCCCGCCTGAGGCGGTTGTACGTCTGGCCCGTTTGGAGGCCACGTGGCTGATGGAGCACACGAATGCTCTTCTTGCCGCGCAGTCGTTTCCGAATCCCTGAAAAATCTCGACCTAAATTTAAGGCAGGAAAATATCGTCCTATTTGCCTACTTCCTTGTATGGGAAAGTTGTATGGGAGAGTGCTACGTGCACGTATCGAGGAGGTGCTAGTGATGTCTTGACGCCTGTCTCCGAGACAATATGGGTTCTGCCAGAGTAAAAGTACAGTAGATGCGGTGCTTCGGGCGACACGGGGAATTTTTGCTGATAATCGATGGGTCATTCTGATTCTCTTTGACGTCTGAAATGCTTTTAATACATTGCAGTGGGGTCACGTAATGAGCTCTTTGGAAGCAAGGAACTGTTCTGGATATCTGGGGAATGTGGTCGCTGATTATCATTCCGAGAGGAAGATTGTGGTGGAGAATGGTGTGATGGTGGATGTAACGGCTGGAGTCCCGTAGGGCTCCGTCCTGGGTCCGACGCTGTGGAACCTGGCATATGACGGGGTCTTAAACTGCGAATATGGGGATTGTGTTACCACCTTTACATTCGCGGACGACCTTACTATGGTGGTGGGGCGGCACGCAACAGGGAGGATTAAGTTAATTAATTAACTCTTGCTTCGGATTAAGCGTGCGTGTGTCTTCGTTGAGGATTGGATGAGAGAGCATGATCTTTCTCTCGCGGAGGATAAGACGGAGGCTGCAGTACTCAGAGGTTATAGAAAGAGACACAGTGTTGTATTTGTGTGCGTGGGAGTGAGAGTGACGCCCAAAAAGTACGTCAAGTATCTGGCAGTTACTCTCCACCAGGGTGGGAGTTGGAGGAATCATTTGAGGGGAGTGACCCGCAGAGCTATTCAGAAAATGGCTGCTATGGGTAGGATAATGCCCAATATCGGTGGACCCAAATCCGAAAGAAGAAGGACGCTTCACGGTGTTGTGCAGTCTGTCGTCCTTTACGCGACCCCCGTGTGGAGTGAGGCGGTAGAAATAACAACTTACAAGAGGCTCATGGTACGCGTCGACAGAAGTCGACGTTCGTAGTCGTAGGGGGCGGAACATTGGAGAGCAAAAGATGACTAGGATAAGACTGGCCGAGAGATTAGTTTCAACCGGTCAGTGGCAGCAAGAGTTTGAGGCAACACGTGATGTGGCATAGTGGACAAAGTCCCTAATCCCGAACCTTCGAAGCTGGGTGGTTGTGGGCATAGGCAGCTGGATTATTATCTGACGCAAATGCTCACAGCCCATGGCTGCTTCCGCAGCTACCCTTTCAGGTTTAGGAGGGCTCAGTCCAACCATTGCCTTTACTGTGGTCTCTCGGATACTGTGACACACACGATGTTGAGTGTGAGCGTTTTGCGGATGAAAGAGAGAAGCTTGAAAGAGAGTGTAAATGCAGTGTTTGATTCCGTAAGAGAAATGGTATAGAAAATTATGAGGGATGAGTGGTGGTGGACACGGATCCACACATTTATCAGGGAGCTGCTCTATTCAAACGAACGAGAGGAGACAGAACTCGCAACAGCGAGTTAAAACGAGCGAGTAGCACCTCGGTGTGCTTCGGACTGTCACAGGCCGAAATAGGAGCCAATGAGAGACAGATGACGCGAGAGAGATGAAAGCCTCGCTAAGGCAGGGGGTTGAAAGTCTAATATTTCGTGTGGGTGTGGTTTTTACGATGAATTTGTGAGAGAAAGAATGGGAATCGGGTTATAGCAGGGCATCAGGGGAGATATTTTGCCTTAACCAGCCCTTCCATCCTGATGTCTGGAGTGACAGAGGAGAGGTTGGACGCCGTCCGTCTCGGAGTTGTGACGGGACGAAGTGTCAAACTCCCTCGGGCATCTCGTCCTGGGCACAACTTCGTTAGGGTATTAGGAACCCAACACTACCTGGGTGAGTCACAGGTGTCTGTATGCAAATTTTTCTTCTTCTCTTTAAAGATGTAAAAAAGGATCACAGGTCCACAATATGGAATGGAGTCGATTATCGAATCGAAATTATTGGATCGAATCGAATAGAAATAAAATAGAATAGAGTAGAATAGAATAAAATAAAATAAAAGTAGCTTAAAACCATCGATCCTTACTTAGACTATAGGAAAGCTATGCTTAATCCCGAAATCGAATCCATTATTGAATCGATTATCAAATCGAATCGATTATTGAATGGAATCAAAGCGATTATCAAATCGATTATCGAATCAAACTAAATATTGAATCTAATCGAAACGATTATCGACTTAATCGATTATCGAATTATATCGAATCGGATATAGTCGATTGTCGAATCAAATCAAATCGAAATCTAAAATCGAATTAATTATTGAATCAAATCGATTATCGAATCGATTATCGAATCAACTATCGAAAAGAATCGATTATCGAATCAAATCAATTATTGAATCAATTATCGAATCGATTACAGAATTAAGTCGATTATGGAATCGATTATCGCATTGAATCGACTATCGAATCGATAATCTAATCGATTACTTCGTTAGGGTATTAGGAATCCAACACTATCTGGGTGAGTCATAGGTGTCTGTATGCCAATTTTTCTTCTCTTTATAAATGTAAAAACAGATCACAGGTCCACAATATGGAATGAAGTCGATTGTCGAATCGAAATTATTGGATCGAATCGAAATAAAATAGAATAGAATAGAATAAAATAAAATAAAGTTTATTTAAACCATCGCTCCTTACTTAGACTATAAGAAAGCTATGCTTTCTCTCGAAATCGAATCGATTATCGCATCGATTATCAAATCTAATCGAATATCGAATCAATTATCACATCGATTATCGAATCGATTATCTAATCGATTATCGAATCGACTATCGCATCGATTATCAAATCTAATCGAATATCGAATCGATTATCTAATCGATTATTGAATCGATTATCGAATCGATTATCGAATTGATTATCGAATCGACTATCGAATCGATTATCAAATCTAATCGATTATCGAATCTATTATCTAATCGATTATTGAATCGATTATCGAATCGATTATCGAATTGATTATCGAATCGATTATCGAATCGGATTGATTATCCAATGAAATCGATTATCGAATCGAATCGATTATTGAGTCTATTATCGAATCTAATTTTTAAAATGTATAATATAGGTCTAAATTATCAATATAAATGAGATTTATATTGAATTATTCAAAGAATTTTTTCACCAAGTAACAAAAAACAAAATTAGTTTAATTTCTTAATAAAAAAAAATTATTAAAAATCCTTTATAAAAGGTATATAATTAAAAAACCCAATCGGGCTGTCATAAAGACAGAATGTTTTCGGAATCCATAGTATCAGTATCTAGGTATACATGTTTAAAACCACTAAATATCTGGGTAAAAATCCGTTAAAAGTTATAATTAGGTTTACATTATTTGATCTTATGTATTAAGATGTTAAAGTTGCCAGTGGATTTGATAACATGGCAACGTACGACTTCTGTCTTTAAGACATAGCCCGATTGTGTTTTTAATTATATACCTTTTATAAAGGATTTCTATTTTTTTTGTGATACATGGTATACAGCCAGCTACAGGAATTTAGTTTCCTTGTGGATTTTAATTTCTTAATTTTGAGAAGAATTTCCGAAGTGGAGATTGAAATTTCAATAAAATTATTTTATCCTTCAATTGTGGCTTATTGGAAAATACCAAGCTGGTTTCAGAGGTGGTAAATCGAAAATTCATCAGATTCACAATTTGTTTCAACCCTGAAACAAATTTTGGAAAAAACACTGGAATATGGCATTGATACTCATCATATATTTATAGACTACAAAGCTGACTACGACTCTGCGAATAGAAGAGAAATGTTCAAAGCAATGAAATAGCTAGGAATACCAAATCAGTTGGTAAATTTGACTCTTTAAAAAGTTGAATGTAGAGTACGAATTTAGGGGGAACTGTCAGAACCTTTTAAAACAAATAACGGGCTTCGCCAGGGAGACCCTCACTCCTGTATACTGTTCGATCTGGCTCTGGAAAAAGTAATACGTATGTCACAAATCACAACCACTGGTTCAATATATAATAAATTAGTGCAAATCCTGGTCTACTAATAATATCAATTTTGTTGGGAGAAAGAAAAACGCTGTACGACAGGCGTATGTAGCACTAAAAGAATCCGCTACGAAAATGGGTTTAATAATAAATATCAACAAAACGTTGAAAAGTATATGAAAATAAGCACGTAACCAGAAATATGGGAATACGTGCTTGGCAGAGAAAGGCGATGTATAGAGACGACTGGAGAGAAATGAAATTCTTGAGAAATCTAGGACCCACGCAGGGTTGTGAAGCCAGAATGATGGTTGTTTCTTATTCTTATTAAAATAGTAATTACCTCAAAATGCCACAAGAAAATAGCTTAAGAACAATATAACCGATTATCGAATCACATATAATCGATCTCGTATGACAGCAACGCGTTAGGCGTGTTCGGTTTTTAAATTTAATTTGAAACAAAAAAATATTATATTCTAAATAAACAAACATCATCTAACCGAAAATCAATATTAATTTTAAAATATATTCTATAAAACTAACCGGCACCCTGTGAACATCAACATATTTTATGGGAGACGAACGTGTTACAATAGATGTTAAAAAAATGTCAATTGTGTGTGTTTTTTACAATATTTTGAACGTAAAATTGTTAAAACCGATTTTGCAAACAAAGTTAATTTTTAAAATAGGGAATGTCCATAGACCTTACGATTTAGGTATATAAATATATATTTAGTTTAAGTAGTTATTTAAAAGTTTTATAATAAGAAATATTACAGAATCAAAGACATTCTATAAATTATTATTTACATTATCTCCCTATACTCTCTGGGAAAAAATGCCAGCTAATATAAATCCAAATGCAACTGAACGATAACCGGTTGAATCTGACCGGAAAGTAATTTTTTTAGGTAGTTCCTTGACGTTTTTGGGGCGTTTTTGTTTGTGCAGATCTAGTTGCTTGACACTATTTCCGGTTTATTGTAATTTTGTTCTCCATAGGGTAGTTGAATTGAATTTTTTATTTGTATCAAATCATTATCATCGGTTGCAGTATTATCGCTATTATCTTGCCAATCAGCGTCACTTCCACTATTCATTAATTATACATCGTCCTAGTCAAATGCTTCTAACAATGATTGTAATTCAGCAGTGGTCAGTCTACGTTTATGTTCATATCTAGTCTTTTTAGATGTCGAAGGCATATTATTTACATCCATTCTTTAACAAATACTATAACTCACTTTTACAGAGATAATTAACAATCAAAACGTACTACTAGGAACTGCCAACTTATGACTTCCAATGCTAGATTAAAGCACTGGAATATACAAGTTACTCAAATACTCAGTTAAAATATGAATGCCTGCATTATTATGAGAGAAAAAAACGTCATAAAACTAATTCTAATTCCAAAAAAGGAATGCAAACTGACCTTCGACTATTTACGGTCATAAACTACACAAAACCAAACTTATATGGAATCACCATGTATTTCAAACCACTATTTATTTATTTTGAAAAAACTTGTTATTGTTGCAAAGAAAGTAGATAGTCTACCTTCTTCCTGGTGCACTCCCCTAAATCGCAACCCCCGGTCGTAAATACCAAACGGCTTAACGTAAGATGACGTGTGAGGTATTGTTGGAGAGGAGAAGAAAAATTGGATTGAACGCAGTATGTGCCGTGCGCATTGCAGCATGCCAAAAGGACATTATATTGTATCTATGTTTCTATTGGTCCGATCATGACGTACGAGGGCTCGTTGGAAGGGGGAGGACGTAACGAATACGTTGAGGCAAAAAACAAAGGCATTGCCAAATGGGCACTACAACGTATCTTCGTTGCTATTGGTCTGATTTTGATGTATGGGGTGTCAAATGAAAGCGGTGGCGATACAGAAGTCAACTGTCAATTCTTCTTCTGTCAACGTCCAATATTAACTGTCAATTCTTCTTCTTCTCCGTATAGTGCCTAACAGAACGTGACTTTCGACGCAGAACGTGATAGGGTGTGACAACGTCTACTGATAGGCATGCACTACGTTCACCGTTAGCGACAAGATTGATGATTCTGAAAAGTCAAGAGGTCAACATGTGAAGCACATGACAATGTCCATTTTTGAACATCCATAAAAATACGTCAGATGGCTTAACCCACGCTCCCTCTAGGGGATCAGAACTTAAATCCAGCGCCTTAGACCGCTCGGCTAACTTGACCTGCAAAGAAAAAACAGAGATACCTTATAACTAACATTACCTATTATTGTAAAAAGGTCTTTTCATGTATATTACTTTTAATGCTTGCTATACGATCATTACTTATGGCTGAGATAATCATAAAACGAGCCATCATCCAATATTCTCCCCCTTAAAAATATCATATATGTATAAAATTATTAATCACAGACTTGAAATTATTTTTATAGAACTATTTTAAATAAAAAGTTGTTTGTTAACATTCCGGATGTAATGAACTGATAAGAAAAGAGTGAATACGTTATTTTTGCAACAACAGGAAATACAAAGGATATGAAAAACCACCATGTTAGTAGTCCGGATGTAAGGAACTGATAACGCGTAACCATTTTTATTATTTGTACAAATGGTATCATATATTTTAAAACCACAAGGCCTTGTTATCGTATAATGAAACTTTGCAAAAAACAGAACCTTGACATGCGATCACGTTCGTGCCGCATGGGATTACGTCTATAAATATAGAAGCAAACGACAATACACCATAGTCAGCATCTGAAACTTTCTGCAGTTAGTTCACAGTGGTTTTAGTGAAAAATATTGAATCAAGGTAAGCGATTTTTGTTTTTCATGTTTTAAATATTTTTTATGTATTTATTATGTACTTGTGTTTCTGTTTATCCATGTATTTTTTAAAAATGATTACGTTCAAAAATTTCCCGTCTACTCTATATAAATTATTGAGGATTACACTATTCTATTTCTCTCTCTCTCTCTCTCTCTCTCTCTCTCTCTCTCTCTCTCTCTGTCCAATTTGGCCTCACAACTTATTCCTATTTGGTCGTATTTACACGTCTTTGCAAATTGTGTTCTCTAGATTATTGATTAAAAAATAGTAAAATAGTTGTGTGCATAGCAATTTTTTATTTTGATTGTTGTGGATTACTGTTTTTTTTCCTTTCCAAATTTTGTTTTTAAATTCCTGTTTTTACAAAATCATATTTTAATAGCAGTTTTACCAATATAAATTATCAATTTTTTGTTCTTTATTGTCTCTGTTTTTCTTACTAGTTTTTTACTAGTATTGTTAGTTTTCTAGATTATTTATTGAAAAAAAAAAAAATAAAAAAATAGTTATGTATATACTAATTTTTATTTTAATTAATGTGGATTATTATTTTTTCTTTTCCCAATTTTGTTTTTAATTTCCTATTTTTACAAAAATCATATTTTAATAGCAGTTTTATTAATTTATATAGTTTTTTTGTCTTTTGTCTTACTTCTTTGGAAATTGTTTTCTCTAGCTTATTATTTATTAAATATGTGTATATATTGTGTATAGCACGTTTTCTAGCAATTTTTCTTAATATTTTAGATGGATCTAACAAAACTAAATGCAGTTTTTTTCATTGCAGAGCAAAAACCTGCAATAAATTGAATAAACCATCCATAATCGAACCGAAGAAAATAATAAATGCACGGGAGGTAAACTCCAAATTTGGAAAGTCGATAATATTGGAATTGGAGGAAAACATAGTCTTTCTACCGGAACGTATAAAGATTATAACCCGTATTTGCAGTACTTGGTTGACAAAAAATACTCTCTAGTCTTCGAAGGAGCAGTAGCTGTTGGAGTCAACCGAAAACCAGCCAATTCTTTTATGATAGTAGAAAGCTAGATTAGAGAGGTGATTTTTTCTTATTTTTCTTTTGTGTGAGCAGCCATGCAACATAAACAAGTGGTTAAACAGTCTGATGATTTGCTTCTTCACATTATTAAAAAGCTTCGTGAAATAATTTTTGATAAATTCACTAAAAGGGATCGTAAAGTTTGTACAAGACAGTTAAATAGTCAAATTTGGAGATGTAATAAAGTAATTAAAAACAATAAAATATCCATTGGAACAGTTAGAAAAGTGCAAACTAGAATAGGATATTTTAAGCATTTTAGGCAAATTATTTTAAATTTCAGTAATAATAAGCATGTTGGGCTAGGGCTTAGTTCAAAATTACGCAATAGAGTTAAATGGCAAAATATCATTTCTTGTTTTTTTAGTCGAAACCGGGATAATAATAAATTATATTTATATATATATATATATATATATATATATATATATATATATATATATATATATATATATATATATATATATATATATATATATATATATATATATATATGTATATATATATATATATATAAAATTATGTTATTATTTTTTTTACTTGATTAATTGAGCAAATCAAAAACATAACTTAATTGTTCTCAGGGTGAAAAATCTCCTTATATTAACCTATTTTGTGTGGGTCCAAAGATTTCCTAATTGTCTTTTATCGGGATAGAGAAAAAAGGATAATAATAAAAATAGTATGTTAAAAAAATTGGTATTCTTAATTTTATTTAAAGAAGAATAAAACAATTATCAAATTTTGCTGTTATCTTATCAATCAGCGTAAATGAATACAATAAGTTATTATTGAATAAGAAAAGAATATTTTAAGTCTTCTTGAAGACAAAACCAATTTAAAGCCCATTTCAATGAATATCTTTAAAACTTTTTATCTTTCTGATTTTTCAATATTTACTTTATTGCAAAAACAAAACTTTAAAACGTCTTACAAATGAAGTCTACTCTTGAGTTAAAATGGTAACGATAATGATGTCAACAAACTTCATTCACAGTTACAAAATTTTCAATTCTGAACAGAAAATCACTGACCTTTCATTCGTAGATTGTATTTGGACCATACCCAGAATCGTCCACGCTCCACAGTAATGTGTTCTGACACTATTTTCCTCGGCTTTCTTTTCGTATCTGCAATCCTCCTGCAGCAACTGTACGAAACACCTGACTCAATTCTCCAACAATTAACACTTGAAATTTAATTCTCCAAAACACTCAGCTACTTCTCAATGACACAAGGACCTCTTTCTGTGAACTTGGTGCCGCCAAACTATTTCCTACGTATTCCAGAAACTGCCCACTTTAGATCCAAGGATATCTTTTCATCGACTTGTAATCTCCTTCCACAACTCTGCTAACTTCCTTTCACATTGCCGGTATCCAAAACTCACGAACACACCCTCTATCGAGACGCGACCTTTCCTTTCGATGATCTAATGACAACTGCCATTTTCTCTCATACATCGACTATCAATTCTCCCATTAAAAAAAAAACTGTCCAATCAAAAAACTTTATTTTGTTTACAATCATTAAGAAAAAACCCCATTACTGTTTCCAGAGAAACTAAAATTTTTGCTTTAACTGGCTTTTCCTTTGGTTACAAATACATAATTCATTTCTATAACAAAAGGTTAATAACAATATCTTAATCCTAGGTCATATTCAAACAATGAAAAGATTATAATGAGTATGGGCTTTCAGTAGAGGGCAAATGAGAGTTCTAGCCGCACCGTTCGTATACCCCCCACCACCGACCCCCCCACCATTATTATACCCCCCTCCAATGGTAAGGTAAGGGGTGAGAGTTCTAGCCGCACCGTCCGTATACCCTCCACCATTGACCCCCACCATTTTGTATACCCCCCACCATACCTCATACCCCCCACCACTGACGAGGTCAACGACCGGTCAAGGTCAAGGGGCAACGACCGGTAAAGGGGTTAAAGACCGGTCCAGGGGGTCAATGAACGGTCAAGGGGTCAAAGACCGGTCAAGGGGTCAACGACCGGTCAAGGGGTCAATGAACGGTCAGGGGGTCAATGAACGGTCAAGGTTAACGGTCAAGGGGTTAATAAACGGTCAATAAACATTCAATGGCCGTTACACACGAACGAGTAAAATATACATTACCAGTGAAAGGTATTTAAAAACATTAGTAATAGATAACTTTGTTTTCATAAGGTAAAAACAAGAAGTAAATATTTCATATTTATTTTATGTAATACATTTATGACATTGGTATTTGTATGGTAGGTAAGTGTTAAATAGCGAGATTGGATAGTGCTCCAAACAAGGTAGCTTCATTTGGATGACTTCATTACGTCGAATATGTGGTGGAAGTTCATTCCATTTATCCAATAGATCAAACCCATCAACATGATCCAGAAGGTACCACGCCGGAAATCGTTCTAACTCTTGTTTGTTAAATAAACAAAAATCTTTACGGCGAAGATAATGATCCGTTATCACTTGTTCTAATAAAGGATCGTGTTGAATAAGATTTAGAATACAAATATAGCAATCGCTGACGGAAGGTGGGTACATCACTCCATCAAAGGTGGAAGGCCAATGATTATAACAGCGAGTAATTTTCGTTAGAATATGTGAATCATTTTTCACTTCATCTGGCAGTTTATGTTTAATATCTCGTAACTCTGATGCTTTCATATACCGGAGATATTGTAATGGAAAATCTCGTAATTCTTCGAAAGAAAATACACTCAACGGAACAGCAGGAAAGTGTTTACTGTAAGAAGTCATGTTGAATACTGTTTGATTGCATGTAAAATATTACCGCAAGAATAACTGGTTATACTTCCCACTCACAGATACCTCCCTCTTACTGATAACCCACTGAGACCCCCCACTTACTAGACATAAATGATATAAGGTAGGGTGACCTGTGTATCGAGTTAGTAAACATGTCTCAATACGACTTTAGTGATAACACACCCGTTCAAAAATATCGGGTAGAGAATAAAAAAGATGTAATAATAGGAGAAAAAAGTTTTCAGTTAAACAGATCGAAAAGCAAATTTGTGTCTATTGGGTTAAAGTACGGTGCAGAGTGTACACCAGTGATATCACTATACGGAAATCAAGGACAACGAGTAGTATTCACGGAAGAAGATTGGAAAGAATTTTTATACTACCAAGGAGTAATTACTAATTATCTGTACACGGTAGAAAGCAGTGAGTCTATAAGAAGAAAAAGCTATAGTATAGAATTTGAAAAGGTACTGGAAGCGAAAGTAATAAAGATATCACAAAGTAACTCCTACATTTATTTAGGGTATGAAACCATCTGTAAATTATGGGAGGTGTTACCGCTTATACAACATCATATTAACCATTTGAAACAAGGAAATTTCTCAGAATATTTAAAGAGTATATATCCACGATTACAAAACAACAAAGGTGATTTTTATGAAAACGTGTTAAGAAGTGTCAACGCAAACACTCAAGTTTGCTTTGAAGATATAAGTAATATTTTGGAATTGGTGTACGTGTATCCAGAAGCATTAAAAGATGTCTGCACAAACGGGAAAAAGAGTAACTTTTAATGATCATCTTAACAAAACACATGTTCTACGAGTTTGGAACCACGCATATCGTCAAGCACGACAAAGGTACTGGGAAATATTTGTAATAGATTCAATAAGGTTTAAAAAACGAATCGAAGAAACTTCGAAAATATTATCTCCGATTTTAAATATAAATCATAGAATGTTTGTATACAATAGTAGGTTTAAATAAATATTAAATCACAAAAGTTTTTTATTTTAAAAATTTATTAAATAAAAAATGTTTAACATATTTTATAATTACATTTAAAAGTAAAAAAGTAACACAAATAACTAAATACCAGGATAAACAAATATTTGATAGATATTCCCCACCAACTTGAGTAGCACCAGAAGAGATGTAGAGCTGACGCCATTCTGTTTCATCATTAAGGTAATTGGGAAAAGGTAATCGTAGTTTGTATACTGTACTGTTATATGGTATATAAGCGAATCTAAGATCTACTCCATTTAGCTTATAAAGACTCATGTTAGTCCACTGCGATGGCCAACTATCATTTTTTATTCCATTTCTATCAAAACATATATGAATATCGTTTACAGCATAAGGTTGGTAAATATAAAGTACTCCCTGCAAAACAGCATGTAAAATAAGTAGACCTGCTCCAGGCATTATTTTATCGCGAACTAAATTCTGTTAGATAAATTTTCTATATTTATACAACATTATTTTTACTAATCCACGAGTTGTGACTTTTATCTAATCCCAACCATTTAACATAAACTTGGTTAGCTTTGCGTTTTAATATCCGTTCCACAAGATAGACGTCTGAAAATTTAACTTTTTGAAGTTCTTCGGTGTAAAATGCCCCATTAATTTCCTCTTGTTTAGAATCCTCGAGTAAGTAGGTAGTTGGATTGGTTAACTGAACTTTTTTAATCTTAAATATTTCAGTACTCCAAGATGGTGTATATCCTTTAGCAAATGCGTGGCGATATTTACTTATACGAACATAATCCCCTCTTTGAAATTTTGGTTTACGTTTATCAACGGTTTTTAACCAGTTGTAAGCAATTATCTGCTTTGCATTTCGATTAGTTACTTTACTTGGAATGACACCCGTAGTTGAATGTTTGGTGTTATTGTACTGTTCAACGATAGATGGTAGTATGTTAACCCATTTATAAGAACCTTGCAAACTAAATTGTTTCCACAACTTTGACTTAAGAGTTCGTATCACACGTTCAGCAATACTTGCTTTTAAATTAGAATATGTGCTGTAATGATTTATACCATAAGATGACATTAGGTTTTTAAAGTGGGAATTATAAAATTCAGTCCCATTATCTGTTTGTAAATGTTTAGGAATTTTAGACATTTGAGATAAAATTTTCTTCATACAATTGGTAACTTCAGACCCCGTTTTTCTTTTAATCGGTAACGCCCAAACATATTTACTAAATGCATTTATGACAATAAGAATATAGTTATATCCGCTGTTGTATTTAACAAAAGGAGTCATAACAGCTAAATCTGCTTGACACAAATCATGCAAACCTTTAATAATAACATGCCTCCGTTTAAAGTTTTTTTTTGCGGGTTTATGAAGTTCATTAACGACTTGTTCTTTGGGGTTAGACATTTTTTTCTAGTGGACACTGAAGAGTAATATGGACAAAAACGTTAGGATTCGTATCAAGTTTAAACGAAAGTTTATCACCTTTCTTTACATGTAAACCAGGTAATTCATGATATTTATACTCTATCGAATTTATTAAAACTAATCCATTAAAACTGTAATGTTGTACTGTTTCAATTTTAGCGTTTACAGAAAATACATACGACGTCCCTCCATGATCCAACACATAAAAGTCCTTGTTTAAACTTGTTTTTTCTTCTCCTTTTAAAGCTATTATACATTTGGTGTGGTAAGAAGATGGATCACAAATAAAATATAGTGGATTTGTAGAATTACCGTGAGATTTTAAATCAGTTAGAAAATGATTACCAAATTTATTAATGGGCATTATTATTGAATTATACCACCTTCTCGAAGTTCCTCGATAATGGAAATGATTTCGTTACCGTGACCGTTATTTCCCGCAGATTGTGATGCTAGAAGTATTCGAAGTCTATCTATTATCTCATTAAAATTGTCAAAGTATTTATACTCAGTTGGTTTCGTAGTGTATTGTTTTGTTAGTAAAGCCCCACCTTTTTTACCAGTAAATTGTTTGGCTCGATTTCTAGTTGTCGCACCAAGACTTGAAGGTAAAGAAGTTAATCTTTGTCTGTGAGGTTGGGGTCTAGTTTCCAATACTGGCTTAATAATAAAATAATATTTATCTTTTATTTTAGATTCCATTTTTCTAATTGGTAATTCAGGATTATTGTTTCTATGAAGAGCATTGGTTCGTCGTAAAATATCCACGTATTCGTTAACATCCCCCTGTTTAAAACTAACGGGATTAGCCTTAAACATTAATTCATAGAGACCAGGTGTCCCTATATACTTAACCCCTTTTATAATCATATCTGATCCGACAAAGTCGATATTTGAATCACCGATTGAAAATTTTTCGTTGGCCAAATCATGATACACTCCTAATATATGATCAAATCCACCTTTTGTATCCTCTATATTAGCTTTAACGTACACACGAGGTAAAGGTTCAGTGAATTGCTCATAGTACTCACCCATTACGTCAGGATTATTAACCATATTGTTAAACTCTAATACAGTTTCTTCAAAATATCGATTTATATCTTCACTATTATTACCCCTTACACGTTGTGATGTAAATGTATCTTCTGCACTATCTTCTCCAAGTCGTGATTCAAATGTTTCTTCGATCCCGCTAGGTGGGATAAAAGAAAGTTCTCCAAAGTTGGCAAGTGTTTTAGATGAAGGAGAACGTTTATTTGGTGATGAAGTCGCAAGTTGATATAAACTAAGATTTGGTGTGCTTAATCGACGAGGATTAGACTTGGGAGATCCTAATTTAGGTGATTTAGGTAGTTTAAGTGGGACAGATTCTTGTTTTATATTACTGGTAGGTTCTTGTTTTACATTACTTGTAGGTTCTAATTTTAACAACAACTCCTTGAGAGGTTTTGTTATGGGTTGATAATTTTTTTCTAACTGACTCTGAGACTTGATAATATCACTTTTTAAACTACGATATTTTCGTTTTAATGCTTGGCGGGTTTTTAACAGTTGTTTAACGATTCGAGTATCCATTTTTACTAACACTAAAAAGGTGTACTTCTTCTTTTATATATGTACAAATATATCAAACCCTTTGCGATATTATCCTGAAGATAACAAACAATCCTTATCAATCACTACAAATCCATATTTATCTTTCCAACAAAAAGAACAAAAATCTTTAAATTGTTGAAAACTCATATCAATATTGACATGGTCGTCATATATGTGTTTTAAATTCGTCATATCTTGTTGAAAAATCACTAAAAGATTGGCATTATCCCGCACTAACTGTTTTGGTATAGCGCTATAAGTTTGACACAAGTAAAAACAGTCGGTAAATTTATGTCTACCAAAACAAAAATAACTTTGAATAAGTTTTTGATCACACGAAGCAACATCATCAAAGATTATTATTGAATGATTTTTAATATCTTCTGGAGTAGGTATGTTTGCAGAATCACCATATTCTTCATACCCAATCTCAGACATCGGTTGAATTAAGTTACGTAGGTATATATATTTTGGTTGGTGAAGTGATTTAGAATAAACATATATGTTTTGAAATCTTAAACCATTAGGATGCTCAATCAACGATAATAATGTATTAGTCTTACCACATCCACTTGGTCCAATAATAAGACACCGTTTTGAATCACCACCAAATAAATTACCGTGTTTTTTTATTTTATTATCTTGTACAACTATATCATGGTTTGTAATAGGTAGCGACAGTTGTTGTTTTTCAATCTTCATTGTATTTGGGAATGATGTGAGTATATATAGGGTATCAGATTATATATAAAAGAAAGTATAATGAGGCGAAAAAGGATTAGTAGACATCGAACAGTTGAAAGAAGAGGTTGCGGATTATTAAATTCCGTCATCAATACACTACCAGTCGAGGTACACATTCCAGGTTATTCGTATTGTGGGCCGGGGACTAAGCTAGAAAAAAGACTTGCACTTGGTAATTCAGGAATAAATTTATTAGATAAAGCCTGTAAAGAACACGACATCGCATATTCCCTACATAAAGAACTTAGTAAAAGGCACGAAGCTGATAAAATATTAGAGAACAAAGCTTGGGATCGAGTAAAATCCAAGGACGCTACATTTGGTGAAAAAGCAGCAGCTTGGTTAGTTACAACGACGATGAAGGGTAAACGTAAATTGGGGATGGGGTTACGTAAGATTAGACGTCGGTTAAATAAAAAAGGTGGATCCCTTAAAAGAAAAAGAATAAATTTAAAAAAACGTATTATTAAAACCCCCAAAAAAGGAGGTTTTCTACCTTTATTATTACCGTTAATCGGAGCTTTAAGTGCAATTGGAGGGGGTACTGCATCAATTATGAAGGCTATTAACGACTCAAAAACCAACCGTGAACAAATAGCTGAACAGAAACGTCACAATCTTGCTATGGAAAAAGGAGGTAAGGAGTTATATTTGAAACCTGCTAAAGGGTATGGGATGTATTTAAAACCGTATTCAAAAAACTAATATTTCCTCATCACCCACTAACAGATGTCGATATAAGAAAATACGCAAAATTATTAAAAATCCCATATTTTAGAGACGTATTCATGAGAGATACCTTACCAAGTAAAATTCAAAAATATGAAAGCGGTATTATAAATATGGATTTAAATAAAGGTAAAGGCACGCACTGGACAGCTTATACGAAAGAAACAACAATATAATATATTTTGATTCTTATGGTGATTTATCACCACCACATAATGTAATCAAATACTTTAAAACTGGTGGCCCTGTAAATATAAATTATAATTATAAAAGGTTCCAACATCATTCTTACAATTGCGGTCAATTGGCATTACAGTTTCTATATAACCATTATAATAAGGATGTGTGAATCAGTCTAAACAATAGAACCGTTCAGCAAATATGTCGTATAATTTCACCCTGACCGGAAAGTCGTGTATTTTAAGTTATAATTTTAATCCTCCCATTTACCTGGATGAAAGTCTTGAATATGAAGTTGGTTTAACGAACTTTTATTCTTTTAATTCCATACCCAACATTGATGAATCTAATAATGTATTTCTCTTTGGTCGCGGTAACATTACTTATACAACTGTTATCCCACTGGGCTCGTATGAATTGGAAGATATAATTCAGCTTTTAACGGGGTTGATGAAAAAAAGAGATAAAGATGCTTATATAGATATTATTCCAGATAAAAACACATCTAAAGTATCTATTAAAAGTAATTGTTCACTATATTTCGGTATTAAAAACTCCATAGGTAAAATTTTTGGGTTTAAGAAAAGAGAACTGGAAGCAAATAAAATTCATGTTTCTGATGAGCCAGTAAATATTTCAGTGACAAATGCAATCTGTGTTGATTGCAATATCGCTTCAGGCTCGTATTTAAATGGAGACCCGGTTCATATAATCTACCAATTTTTTCCAACCGTACCTAGTGGGTATAAAATAGTCGAGTCACCTCAAAATATTTTATATTACCCCATCAGCGTTAAGACAATCAACAACATTAGTGTAAAAATTGTTGATCAAAACGGTAAACTACTTAATTTTCGACAAGAAGAAATAACTATTAATTTACATTTACGACAGCGATTATAATGGTTCTAAACTTTTCCCGTCAACAACCCGATTACATAAAAAACTATAAAAGAACCGCCAAGAAACAAAAATTGAACAGTTTAAAAAAAACGATTGGAATATTAACACCATCTAATCGCTTATTATTAAAAAATCTTGGTTTTAAACTTTTAGTGTGATGGAAGTGTTACAAGTAACGGGTCAACCTTATAACGATACAACTATACAGGAATATCAATTTCACAGCTATTCACCATACATTCCCGGAAAGTTGAACTATAACGACGAGATAAAAATTCCCATATATGACCTTGACACATATACGCTCCCTTCAACATCATACTTAGATATAGAAGGAAAGCTACTCACCCACGACGATAAGGAACCAACAAAACTTAAATTTATAAATAACGCTATTTCTTTTTTATTTCGAGAGCTACGATATGAGTTAAATGGAGTTATTATAGACTCTGTTCGAGAGGTTGGACTGGTATCAACGATTAAAAATTATTTAAGTCTTAACGAAAACGAAAGTATTCTGTTCCAAAATGCTGGATGGTTTCCAAAAGCAGGAGATGAAAAAATAATAGTGGACGCCCATGGAAACTTTAACGTGTGTATCCCATTACGATTATTATCAGGATTTTTTGAAGATTTTAGAAAAATTATTATGAATGTAAAGCAGGAGCTTATTTTAATACGATCGAATGATGATGTGGACTCTGTTGTGAGTATAGACGACAGCGAACGACCTAAAGTTGAAATTACAAAATTACAATGGAATGTTGCCCATGTTAGCCCAAGCATGCGTGAACAACTACGATTGAATGGCATAGCTCATAAAAATATTGAGCTACCAATTAAATTCCGTTCGTGGCAAATGATTGAATATCCATCATTAAATAATACAACACGACATACGTGGGCGGTAAAAACTAGTACTAACATTGAGACACCAAGACATATCATTATCGCATTCCAAAAAGGAAGAAAATCCAAAATTACTAAAGATATGAGCAAATTTGATCATAACGACCTCAAAAATATAAAGGTATTTTTAAATTCTGAAAGATACCCTTATAATGACTTACACATTGATTTTGACACCAACAAGTTCGCTCAAATTTATGAGATGTTTGGAAGTTTTCAGACAAGTTATTATAATTTAAGTTTAAACCAACCGATATTTAGTCCTCAAGATTTTAAAACTAAAACACCACTCATACATATAGATTGCTCTAGGCAGAAAGAAGTGATCCAAAATGGGTCCATTGTTCTACGTATCGAATTTGAAACAAATACACCTTCAACACCTGATGTATCAGCATATTGTTTAATTTTACATGAGAAGAAATTTACATATAATCCATTAACAAAAATAGTAAAGCAGTATTAATACGCATGCGTTATAACTGTATATTAATTAATAGTAATAATTAAAAACGTTAGTTCATGATGAAACGTTTACACGAAAACACAATAGACAACTTTATAGATAATTTAAAAAAACTTAAAAAACAAATTCAGCAGTACGAGGCTTTTAAAGAGGTTATACAAAAATTTAAACAATTGCAAATATGAAACTTGTTATTGACATCCAAGGTTTTAAAATTGAGAATAATAGGTTTATTTGTAAAGAATTGGCGTGTTATTCAGGAGATAAATGTGTAGTATATATATTTAAACCACCTTTCCCATTACGAATGTTACCTCCTAATTTAATTCAGCAAGCGACATGGTTAAGCAAACACCACCACTGCATCTCTTGGAGTGAAGGTTATACCCCCTTATACGAATTAAAAAAAATTATAAAGGAATTAACAGACAAAGCTGAAATTGTTTATGTAAAAGGAATGGAAAAAGCGAATTACATAAGAAAATATTCTTCCACACCTGTAATTGAAGTAGGTGAATTTCCACCACTACCAGTATCGGAAGCAAAATGTTTTTACCACTCTAAACAGAAATGTATATGCGCCCTTTCAAATGTATTTTTTATTTATGAAAATTTTGTAATGGAGTAAATTTGAATAAAAACATTATATTTTTTACTTTTTTATTTTTTGATTCAAACTACAATAATAAGTTTTGTCTATAACCTACTTACAGAACCTAAACAACCTTCACATTTGAAGGGGTGTTACCCCTTACCCCATACCCCTTAAACTGCAACCGTTTCAGAATCCTTGGTGGTAGCAGGTCTTCTATTGGTTTAAGAGATTCCAATTGTTGGTATTGGACAAGTTTTTGAAAAAGGGTGTCGAAAGTTGACGTCTTTTTTAAGAATTGGTCCACCCACAACCAAACGTCGGAAAATTTGAAAATTCTTTCCAAAGCTGTGTCTAATAGATAACGCTTCGTCAGGTATTCGTTAACGAACACACGTAATTTTATGGGTAGGCACACATTATCAAACATGTTGTTTTGACCGAGTTCACAAAGTGTCTCCACCCAACAGTATACACAAATTTTATTCATTTTTTTTTTGTTGGTATAATATTCAATAGATGTTAAATTAGTTGTTGATTTTTCACTAAGTAATTTCACTTTATCCATAGTAATTTTAATACTTTCTTGAAACATGATTATAGTCTAAACTGATTTTGGAATTACATCAACGAAGTTATATACCATCGACCCCCACTAAACCATATCGAAACCGGTTTTAAAGCTTGTGTCGCTAATATCCCCACCTTTATTTGTTACCAATAATATATTCAACTCTATAATAAGTAGTACAAAAATATTTTATAATTTATTACAAATTATATATAAAAAGATAGAATTACATTTCATCAGTCTTGCAAACCGACATGTAGAATGCTTTATGCACTCATCAATAGGTATATCGTATGGCTCCCATTTGTGTATTTCGACCTTACAGTAGAAACGACTTCGACATCCCCTATATGCTAGAACCCTGCTTTGCTTAACAACACGAGTTAACTGCACCTTTTCAATATTTAAAGGACGGTAAACGATCTTAAAACAGATGTATACTACCAAAGTTACCATCGTCAAAACACATTTTTAATTAAAATATATATAAAAATATTTTAATTATTTATTAACAAAATAAAAAAATTAATTATACATATTATTAAAATATATGGTATTACATTGTTAAAACTTCGTTGAACACATTTTTTTTTTGAACTTCGATATTTTGTCGCCAACATTTTTGCAAAAAAACAGTCGCTGTACTTTAAATGTTCTTCAATTGGTATATCGGAAGGTTCCCATTTATATATTTCAGTATTGCAGTAGAAACATCGAACTACATCACTAACTCCTGTATAGTAAAACCCAGCTTTGCTTAACAACAGGGGTTCAACTGCACCCTTCCAATATTTAAAAGAAAGTAAACGGTCTTCAAATTGCCGCCCAGTACGAGATATACTATCATCGTTACCGTCGTCAAGACACATATTTGACTAATAAGTTAGTTCGGAAAATAATCTATATATGTAAACTTATATTGGAGGGAGGTATAAGCTTGAAATTTTTAAACAATTATCACATTAATAACTCTAATTGTGCTATAAAAAATTTATATTAACAAAAAAACTGACAACAAGATACAAAACCAATAAGACCTTGACCGTTTGTTCACATTTGTTACCCACGTTCATAGGATAAAAAGAATAAAACCTTGACCGGTTATTCACCTATCTTTGTTTGAACCGGTTTGGTGACCGCATATTCACCTTTTCTTGTCTATGGTCGGACTATAGAATAAAAAGAAAAAATCCAACAAGACCTTGACGGGGCAATTACCCCATTGTTGTTAAACCTGTTTAGCTCAGTCTTAAAAATGCTACTTTCGGTTGAGTTCTATCCAAAAATATTTGTTAGACATTAAGCCTTACACATTCAACCATGGAAGTTGGTTCTCCAAGTATCATTGTAGAGAGTGGTGTGTGTGACTCTAGTACAGATTGGGATAATTATACCATCATTAGTGATGATGGTCTATGCGATTCTACTACGAATTGTAATCTATCTGTATGGAGTTTGTCAACACTCGAGCTGTCAGAGGACTTATCTTCTTTGTCGGAGAGTGACATGTCTGATGTAGAGAATGACAGTTTATTGTATAGTGACGTGGAATTTCAGGATGTATCGGAAAATGATGTGTTTTTGGAACCTGTGATAGCACCACCCGAACTGATTGAGGATGTATCGAAAAATGACATGTTTTGCGAACCTGCTATAGTACCACCCGAACTAATTAATAAACTGATAATTATTGAATAATATTATATTAGTTTTAAATACTCCTCTCTTGCAACATATTTTTATTCATTTCATTTTCAACAAAAATCATGAACCAAATGATTTATTTGTAAACAATTTAATCAAAACATTACAATTAGGTTTCGCTTTACCTTTACATTTAGCATGTTTACAAATAAATAATTTGGTTCATGATGTTGGTTTTAGTAGTGCTCAACGGAAAAACTGTGCTTATAATAAAACGTTATTAAAACTTTTTAATAGTTTCATTCAAAAATTTAAAATAAATGCCTTAGTAGGTTTTTTCGACTTATTTATAATATTTACCAAACTCTAAAAACTTGTATTTCTTCTACGTATTTTACAATTTTTTCAACAGTGATATTTAAAAACAAATTTTTGAAAATTTTTGGTTTTTGAACTATTTATACTCCACCTTAATAATTATAGTTTATATAAAATTTTTGAAAAAAGACTGAATAGGTATGTATATTGTTCTAAATGTTTCTAGATGTAACATTTTAATATTTAGATAGTTTATTGGGATTAACACACCAATAAACTTAAAAAAGTTTATTTATTTAACTAAGAAATCTGAAGTCGTTCTTAAAATATAATTATAAATAAATATTGTATTTTAGTATTTTATATTTATATTTGAAAATAACTAAGCCAAGTAACGTGAAATGGTGGGTGAAACAGGATCTACACTTGCTGTAACAAAGAAAGGTGAATACTCGAAGGCGATGTAAGCTCTCGCAAATGAAGTGAATACTCCTCCATGACCTACGTAGACAACAAAGAAAGGGTACTGACCGGCTATAGTTGAGTTTATGTATGTCTGCACAGCTTTGCGCTTATTGTTGGTTTTTCACGCGTTTTTTTTTTTTTTATTTTTTTTATTTTTTATTTTTGAGGTTTTTTTTTTCCTTTATTTTTAGTCCTACACCCACCTTCCAACCACTCTAATGAAAGGTCTTGACGCCAGGAATACGAATATGTTATTACTTTGAGAAAAAATTAACGCGCAAGGCGGTAAAACGCTAAAAAGCGTATTTTTAGTCCTACACCCACCTTTCGACCACTCTAATGGAAGGTCTTGACGTCAGGAATACGAATATGTTATTATTTTTTAGAAAAAATTAACGCGTAAGGCGGTAAAACGCTAAAAAGCATATTTTTAGTCCTACACCCACCTTCCAACCACTCTAATGAAAGGTCTTGACGCCAGGAATACAAATATGTTATTACTTTGAGAAAAAATTAACGCGCAAGGCGGTAAAACGCTAAAAAGCGTATTTTTAGTCCTACACCCACCTTTCGACCACTCTAATGGAAGGTCTTGACGTGAGAAATACGAATATGTTATTATTTTTTAGAAAAAATTAACGCGTAAGGCGGTCAAACGCTAAAAAGCGTATTTTTAGTCCTACACCCACCTTCCAACCACTCTAATGAAAGGTCTTGACGCCAGGAATACGAATATGTTATCATTTTTTAGAAAAAATCACGCATATAGCGGTAAAGCGGTAAAAAGCGGTAAAAAAACTATTTTTTGTTACACTTTTACTTTTAACCACGCTTATAAATGCGGTAATTATCTATATTTGGGATATATTGTTAGTTTTTGTAATTATTTACTCTAATAATACCATAAAACCGGTATTTCCAGTTTAAAACCGGTATTTCCAGTTTAAAACCGGTATTCAAAACAAGTTTATATTTATACCCCTCACTTCTTTCGTTGTTGTTCAGTTTCATGTCGTACAGCCACATAGCTTCAGTCAACAACCATGCAGTGTGACTCCTGTTTAAAAGTTTTTTCTAACAAAAGCAGTGTAAGTCGACATAAACGGGAAAGTTGTCCGGAACGATTTAACAATAAAGTGAAAAAGGTGAAATTTAATCACAACCCAGGTGCTGATACGTCTGCTAATAATTACTATTCGACCACTGCAGAAGCAATTCCCATTAGATCTATTGTTCATCCAGTTACCACTACATCCAAAGTTATCGAATGTCAAGATTGTTATAAAAAAATTTCTGGGAGAGGTCTAACAGGACATTTACGTACTAATTCACACAAAAGTGTTATTAGTAATGATAGTGGTGTTGAGAAACTATCAAGTGCCTTTAAAAATCGTATTGGTAGTTACCGTCTTACTAGCACCAAACATCACATTAACCACTTGGAATTTTTTAGTGAAATTGAAAGTAACGTTTTGAAGCTCCTACATAACTATTTACATAAATTTAAAGTTTTAAAAGTTAATTTCGAACTTTACTCTATGTACACAATACCTGAAAAAGATACTTATGATTTAAAATCATTTAATACAAAAAATCAAATTATTACTATTTCTACTAATTTGAAACAAGCATATCAAGATTTTATTAGGGAGTTATTACCTAAGGTTTCGGAAATACAAGAAAAGGAATCTGGATGGAGTCTTTTACAAATCCAATCATTAGAAGTTAACATTAATAAGTACAACCCTCTACGATCTTCTTCATATATCAAGTTACCACGACAAATCGAGATGAAGAAAGCAATTATTAATATAATGAATAAAGATGAAGCATGTTTTGGTTGGGCGGTAAACGCATCCATTTTTAACCCGACAGGTAAATCCAATCTTACTACTTCTTATCCGCATTATACTAGTCTCTTAAAGTTCCATAATATAGAATTCCCTATGAAACTCTCAGATATACCAAAATTTGAATTACTAAATAATATTTCAATTAACGTTTTTGGGATTAGTAAATGTTTTAAAAATAATATCACACAATTGGAAATCGTTGGACCGTTGTATCATACAAAATCTAAAAAAGCTACACATGTTAACTTATTACTCATTTTTGATGAGTACGGGAATAGTCATTATTGTTACATTAAAAATTTATCGCGGTTAATATCAAAACAAAAATCACACCATAATGGTCAGACTTTTCTATGTAATGGTTGCTTACAATTTTTCTCATCCTTAGAACGTCTTCGCAAACATGGAGACAACGATTGCAACTTTGTATATACTAAGCTTCCAACTACCGACATGATTCTCAATAAATATGGACATCTACAAAAAGAAAATATCTTACAGTTTTCCAACTTTCAGAAACAAATGCAAGTTCCGTTTGTTATATATGCTGATTTTGAAAGTATACTGCAACCGATACAATATGCAACACCTTCTGATAATTCCTCGTTTACTGTCAAAACCTATCAGCATACACCATATTCATTCGGTTTTTATGTTAAATGTTATTTTGATGATAGTTTATCACAACTTATCATTTATCGCGGTGACAACGTGGTTGAAAAGTTTATTCAAAAACTAGAAGAAAAAGTTTACACTATTTATCATAAATATCTTAAACATATTAAACCTATGAAAAAACTCACACCAGAAGAGGAATTACAATTTTTTACTAGTAAGTGTTGTCAAATTTGTGATAAACCGTTCGATATTAACGAAATTAAAGTTAGAGATCATTCACATCTAACAGGGTTGTTTTCTGGCGCGGCTCATAACGCTTGTAATTTAAATTACAAATTACCTAAGTTCATACCTGTTTTCATGCATAATTTAACCAATTACGATTCGCATCTGTTTATAACAAAATTAGCTCAGAATAACGAAAAAATTGATGTTATTGCACAGACTAAAGAAAAATATATATCATTCACCAAACTACTTTTAGTTGATCGTGGTGATTTAGAGCAAAATATATATTTAAAATTAAGGTTTGTAGATTCTTTCAGATTTTTACCTCATTCACTGGATAATTTAAGTAAAACCCTAAATGATAATCAATGTCTAGAGTTACAAAAATATTGTCGATCAAATGAAGAGTTCGGATTGTTACGACAAAAAGGTGTTTTCCCTTATTCATACCTGGATAACTTTTCAAAACTTGGTGAGGTATCTTTACCCACACAAGAAGAATTTTTCGATATTTTAAAAGGTGAAGGTATTTCCGATGAAAAGTACTTACGAGCTAAGCGAGTTTGGGAAGTTTTTAATTGTAACACTTTAGGAGAGTACTCAGATGTTTATTTAAAATCAGATATTTTATTATTAGCTGATGTGTTCGAAAACTTTCGACATAATTCTTTATTTAACTATAAATTAGACCCTGCTCAATATTTAACAGCTCCATCACTTAGCTGGGATGCTATGTTGCGTAAAACTAATGTTCAGCTTGAATTATTGACGGATATAGACATGCTCCATTTTTTTAAAAAGGGTATACGTGGAGGTATAAGTCAGTGTAGCACTAGATTTGCTGCTGCAAATAATCAGTATTGTGGGAATTATGACTGTTCTAAACCTACTTCATATATTCTTTATTTAGATGCTACAAACCTTTATGGTTACGCTATGAGTCAATTCCTTCCGCATGGTGATTTTCGATGGTTAGATGATGTAGAAATCACTAATTTTGATTGTTTATCAGTCGATGATGAATCTCCAAAGGGGTATGTCTTAGAAGTTGATTTAGCTTATCCTGAAACATTACATGATTTCCATAACGACTTACCGTTTTGTCCTGAAAATCTAATTCCTCCTAATAGTAAAGATCCCAAGCTTGTATTAACGTTGTTACCGAAAAATAAATATATTATCCATTATAGAAATTTGAAACAGTGTACTGAACAAGGTTTAAAGGTAACTAAAATTCATCGAATTCTAGAATTTTCTCAATCACCGTGGTTAAAACCTTATATTGAATTAAACACAAATTTACGTAATTCTTCAAATAATGAATTTGATAAAAGTACATATAAAAATTACACAAACTCTATTTACGGGAAAACTATGGAAAACGTTGATAAGAGGGTTGATATTAAACTTTTATCCCACTGGGAAAACTTGCCTGGGAGTGTCGGTGCTGAAGGGTTTATTAGTATGCCGAATTTTCACTCTGTTTCAATATTTTCTGATAATTTAGTTGCAATTCAAATGAATATCCTAAAAATAATTTACGACAAACCGGTATATGTCGGTTTTTCAATTTTAGAAATATCCAAAATTCGTATGTATGATTTTTTTTACAATTACATTAAAGCTAAATATGTAGATAATGCCACACTTTTGTATACCGACACTGATTCATTAATTTTACACATTCAAACAGAAAACGTTTACCGCGATATCAAAGAAAACCTTCATTTATTTGATACATCTAATTACCCCGCCGATAATATCTTTAATATACCAAAAACACCATCAGTGGTTGGTAAATTAAAGGATGAGTTTAAAGGTAAACCAATTACAAATTTTTGTGGTACTGGTGCCAAAGCTTATTGTGTGACATTAAGTAACAATGATAACCTTAAAAAAGCTAAGGGAATTTCCAAAAACGTTATAAATAAATCTTTAACATTTACGGATTATAAACAAGTAGTTGATAATACTAATGCAAAGATTTATCGTAAAATGTATACATTTAAGTCACATTTACATGAAATGTATACTGAATTAAAAAATAAGGTTGCTTTAACTTCCCACGATGATAAGAGATATGTTATACCCGGAACTATTAACACATTAGCGTGGGGTCATTACAAAATAGATACGTTTATACCTAACCAACAACAAAAAAATCTCGATTATTTAATCCAGCAAGCTAAACTACTTCTACCAGAAGCAGAAAATGATGGTAGGGATGAATTTTATGTAGATAGTTTTGAAATGGATTTTTTATCGTAGTGGGAGAGTTTGTTGGTGGGGTGGTTGTTTAATAACACGTTGTAGAGCTAATTCCTACAGTTCTTCTTCAGCTTTACTGCTAGTATTTACAATGTGGATGTGTTACGTTACCGAAATTGAAGTTACGGATTTAAAAAGTGGTGTTCAAAACTTACACCAACTTTTTTCAAATCTGGAGTTTGATGCTTCTCATGAAGCCATTTATGGTGCAGTGCGTCCATCATCTTATTCTCCAGAATTTTATACAGAATTAGCTAAAAAATATAAAAAAGGTGCTGAAATCTGTGACTTGTATCTTAAAAACCAAATATGTTTATATGGATTTGTATCGTTACTAAAAGTTGTAAAGTTGGATGGTTATTTAATTCGAATAAAAGACTATCTTCCATCTGTTTTATACGAAAAAAAAAGAAAATAACGAAGATGATACTTCCAGTAATGAAGTTATTGATAAAGACATTGATTTTATGGTTGAAGATGGTTCAAGTAAATCATAAACTTAATAATCTTATATTTAGACTTTATTGTATTAACGGTATAATGTATTTAATAAAAGCATTTCTGTACTAATAATAATTGTTTTATTTGCGTTTTTAGCATTAATTAATATGGTGTGAGTGTAAAATGTATCTTGTTTCCAGCACATATTTTATATAATGAATTTATCCAAATAAAGCTACCGTGTTTGGAACACTATTGTACTTCACTATCCTGTTTCACTATTTACCTACTTCTTGTTTTTTTCCATATTTTACCTTATAAAAATAAAGTTGTCTATCCTTTAATAAATAAATAACGTTATTTTTATCCTTCGTGTGTAACGTTCATTCACCTCTTGACCGATCGTTGATCCCTTGACCGGTCTTTGACCTCTTGACCGGTCTTTGACCCCTTGACCGGTCGTTGACCCCTTGACCGGCTATTGACCCCTTGACCGGTCTTTGACCCCTTGACCGTTCATTGACCCCCTGGACCGGTCTTTAACCCCTTTACCGGTCGTTGCCCCTTGACCTTGACCGGTCGTTGACCTCGTCAGTGGTGGGGGGTATGAGGTATGGTAGGGGGTATACAAAATGGTGGGGGTCAATGGTGGGGGGTATACGGACGGTGCGGCTAGAACTCTCACCCCTTACCTTACCATTGGAGGGGGGTATAATAATGGTGGGGGGGTCGGTGGTGGGGGGTATACGAACGGTGCGGCTAGAACTCTCATTTGCCCTCTACTGCTTTCTAATTCTATATAAAAATATTTTACCTGCGAGTGTTTAAAAATCAGTTGTTGACAGGCAAAACTTTCTGTTAATCTAATCTCATCTTAATCTAATACATAAATTTTGTTTACCAGGATGTCTTGAAATTTATTTAAATGGTCTATTTATTAATTTTTATTTTTCTCTTTGGCTGATAAAATGAATCATAACTATATATATATATATATATATATATATATATATATATATATATATATATATATATATATATATATATATATATATATATATATATATTGTTATGGATCAGTTTATCGATCAGAAATAGAATAAAGAGTTTATTTATTATTTTAATATACCGCGGGCATATAAGTTAAAATACAACCCTGTACTTATTTGTAATAGTTAGAATAAGAGAAGACATTGTTTCCGTGACGGAACAGTTTTTCCTTGAAAGACTGAGTGAATAGTGAAAGGACAATGGAACCCGTATAATTATATATTTAAGGAATAAACAAAAAGAGAAATCAAACGATTTCTACTTAGCGAAACCGAATTCAAATCTTAACCACTGTGTTTCCTAAAATTTGCGAAACAAACAGCTGGATGAATTACTCGGCAAGGGAATCTAAAATTGCATTCCACAAGCCGTTCATCCTAGTCAAAATTCGTAGTGAATTCAGTTTCTCGTACTTCCAACGAAGTAAATAACAAAACAGAATGACGGTATTAGATTTTTGCTTTGATACAGTGCAGCAACAACCGTTGATACGTATTTCGACCTCCTTAAGTCTCTTCAGAACGGTATAGTTACTGCTCTGAACCAAAACAAAAATCTTTCCCGTCCTAGACAATAGTTATTAAAATAACTATATACAGACGTAACTACGCCATCTAAAAACAAAAAGAGAAATCAAACGATTTCTACTTAGCGAAACCGAATTCAAATCTTAACCACTGTGTTTCCTAAAATTTGCGAAACAAACAGCTGGATGAATTACTCGGCAAGGGAATCTAAAATTGCATTCCACAAGCCGTTCATCCTAGTAAAAATTCGTAGTGAATTCAGTTTCTCGTACTTCCAACGAAGTAAATAACAAAACAGAATGACGGTATTAGATTTTTGCTTTGATACAGTGCAGCAACAACCGTTGATACGTATTTCGACCTCCTTAAGTCCCTTCAGAACGGTATAGTTACTGCTCTGAACCAAAACAAAAATCTTTCCCGTCCTAGACAATAGTTATTAAAATAACTATATACAGACGTAACTACGCCATCTAAAAACAAAAAGAGAAATCAAACGATTTCTACTTAGCGAAACCGAATTCAAATCTTAACCACTGTGTTTCCTAAAATTTGCGAAACAAACAGCTGGATGAATTACTCGGCAAGGGAATCTAAAATTGCATTCCACAAGCCGTTCATCCTAGTCAAAATTCGTAGTGAATTCAGTTTCTCGTACTTCCAACGAAGTAAATAACAAAACAGAATGACGGTATTAGATTTTTGCTTTGATACAGTGCAGCAACAACCGTTGATACGTATTTCGACCTCCTTAAGTCTCTTCAGAACGGTATAGTTACTGCTCTGAACCAAAACAAAAATCTTTCCCGTCCTAGACAATAGTTATTAAAATAACTATATACAGACGTAACTACGCCATCTAAAAACAAAAAGAGAAATCAAACGATTTCTACTTAGCGAAACCGAATTCAAATCTTAACCACTGTGTTTCCTAAAATTTGCGAAACAAACAGCTGGATGAATTACTCGGCAAGGGAATCTAAAATTGCATTCCACAAGCCGTTCATCCTAGTCAAAATTCGTAGTGAATTCAGTTTCTCGTACTTCCAACGAAGTAAATAACAAAACAGAATGACGGTATTAGATTTTTGCTTTGATACAGTGCAGCAACAACCGTTGATACGTATTTCGACCTCCTTAAGTCCCTTCAGAACGGTATAGTTACTGCTCTGAACCAAAACAAAAATCTTTCCCGTCCTAGACAATAGTTATTAAAATAACTATATACAGACGTAACTACGCCATCTAAAAACAAAAAGAGAAATCAAACGATTTCTACTTAGCGAAACCGAATTCAAATCTTAACCACTGTGTTTCCTAAAATTTGCGAAACAAACAGCTGGATGAATTACTCGGCAAGGGAATCTAAAATTGCATTCCACAAGCCGTTCATCCTAGTCAAAATTCGTAGTGAATTCAGTTTCTCGTACTTCCAACGAAGTAAATAACAAAACAGAATGACGGTATTAGATTTTTGCTTTGATACAGTGCAGCAACAACCGTTGATACGTATTTCGACCTCCTTAAGTCTCTTCAGAACGGTATAGTTACTGCTCTGAACCAAAACAAAAATCTTTCCCGTCCTAGACAATAGTTATTAAAATAACTATATACAGACGTAACTACGCCATCTAAAAACAAAAAGAGAAATCAAACGATTTCTACTTAGCGAAACCGAATTCAAATCTTAACCACTGTGTTTCCTAAAATTTGCGAAACAAACAGCTGGATGAATTACTCGGCAAGGGAATCTAAAATTGCATTCCACAAGCCGTTCATCCTAGTCAAAATTCGTAGTGAATTCAGTTTCTCGTACTTCCAACGAAGTAAATAACAAAACAGAATGACGGTATTAGATTTTTGCTTTGATACAGTGCAGCAACAACCGTTGATACGTATTTCGACCTCCTTAAGTCTCTTCAGAACGGTATAGTTACTGCTCTGAACCAAAACAAAAATCTTTCCCGTCCTAGACAATAGTTATTAAAATAACTATATACAGACGTAACTACGCCATCTAAAAACAAAAAGAGAAATCAAACGATTTCTACTTAGCGAAACCGAATTCAAATCTTAACCACTGTGTTTCCTAAAATTTGCGAAACAAACAGCTGGATGAATTACTCGGCAAGGGAATCTAAAATTGCATTCCACAAGCCGTTCATCCTAGTCAAAATTCGTAGTGAATTCAGTTTCTCGTACTTCCAACGAAGTAAATAACAAAACAGAATGACGGTATTAGATTTTTGCTTTGATACAGTGCAGCAACAACCGTTGATACGTATTTCGACCTCCTTAAGTCCCTTCAGAACGGTATAGTTACTGCTCTGAACCAAAACAAAAATCTTTCCCGTCCTAGACAATAGTTATTAAAATAACTATATACAGACGTAACTACGCCATCTAAAAACAAAAAGAGAAATCAAACGATTTCTACTTAGCGAAACCGAATTCAAATCTTAACCACTGTGTTTCCTAAAATTTGCGAAACAAACAGCTGGATGAATTACTCGGCAAGGGAATCTAAAATTGCATTCCACAAGCCGTTCATCCTAGTCAAAATTCGTAGTGAATTCAGTTTCTCGTACTTCCAACGAAGTAAATAACAAAACAGAATGACGGTATTAGATTTTTGCTTTGATACAGTGCAGCAACAACCGTTGATACGTATTTCGACCTCCTTAAGTCTCTTCAGAACGGTATAGTTACTGCTCTGAACCAAAACAAAAATCTTTCCCGTCCTAGACAATAGTTATTAAAATAACTATATACAGACGTAACTACGCCATCTAAAAACAAAAAGAGAAATCAAACGATTTCTACTTAGCGAAACCGAATTCAAATCTTAACCACTGTGTTTCCTAAAATTTGCGAAACAAACAGCTGGATGAATTACTCGGCAAGGGAATCTAAAATTGCATTCCACAAGCCGTTCATCCTAGTCAAAATTCGTAGTGAATTCAGTTTCTCGTACTTCCAACGAAGTAAATAACAAAACAGAATGACGGTATTAGATTTTTGCTTTGATACAGTGCAGCAACAACCGTTGATACATATTTCGACCTCCTTAAGTCTCTTCAGAACGGTATAGTTACTGCTCTGAACCAAAACAAAAATCTTTCCCGTCCTAGACAATAGTTATTAAAATAACTATATACAGACGTAACTACGCCATCTAAAAACAAAAAGAGAAATCAAACGATTTCTACTTAGCGAAACCGAATTCAAATCTTAACCACTGTGTTTCCTAAAATTTGCGAAACAAACAGCTGGATGAATTACTCGGCAAGGGAATCTAAAATTGCATTCCACAAGCCGTTCATCCTAGTCAAAATTCGTAGTGAATTCAGTTTCTCGTACTTCCAACGAAGTAAATAACAAAACAGAATGACGGTATTAGATTTTTGCTTTGATACAGTGCAGCAACAACCAATGATACGTATTTCGACCTCCTTAAGTCTCTTCAGAACGGTATAGTTACTGCTCTGAACCAAAACAAAAATCTTTCCCGTCCAGAGCAGTAACTATACCGTTCTGAAGAGACTTAAGGAGGTCGAAATACGTATCAACGGTTGTTGCTGCACTGTATCAAAGCAAAAATCTAATACCGTCATTCTGTTTTGTTATTTACTTCGTTGGAAGTACGAGAAACTGAATTCACTACGAATTTTGACTAGGATGAACGGCTTGTGGAATGCAATTTTAGATTCCCTTGCCGAGTAATTCATCCAGCTGTTTGTTTCGCAAATTTTAGGAAACACAGTGGTTAAGATTTGAATTCGGTTTCGCTAAGTAGAAATCGTTTGATTTCTCTTTTTGTTTTTAGATGGCGTAGTTACGTCTGTATATAGTTATTTTAATAACTATTGTCTAGGACGGGAAAGATTTTTGATTTGGTTCAGAGCAGTAACTATACCGTTCTGAAGGGACTTAAGGAGGTCGAAATACGTATCAACGGTTGTTGCTGCACTGTATCAAAGCAAAAATCTAATACCGTCATTCTGTTTTGTTATTTACTTCGTTGGAAGTACGAGAAACTGAATTCACTACGAATTTTGACTAGGATGAACGGCTTGTGGAATGCAATTTTAGATTCCCTTGCCGAGTAATTCATCCAGCTGTTTGTTTCGCAAATTTTAGGAAACACAGTGGTTAAGATTTGAATTCGGTTTCGCTAAGTAGAAATCGTTTGATTTCTCTTTTTGTTTTTAGATGGCGTAGTTACGTCTGTATATAGTTATTTTAATAACTATTGTCTAGGACGGGAAAGATTTTTGTTTTGGTTCAGAGCAGTAACTATACCGTTCTGAAGAGACTTAAGGAGGTCGAAATACGTATCAACGGTTGTTGCTGCACTGTATCAAAGCAAAAATCTAATACCGTCATTCTGTTTTGTTATTTACTTCGTTGGAAGTACGAGAAACTGAATTCACTACGAATTTTGACTAGGATGAACGGCTTGTGGAATGCAATTTTAGATTCCCTTGCCGAGTAATTCATCCAGCTGTTTGTTTCGCAAATTTTAGGAAACACAGTGGTTAAGATTTGAATTCGGTTTCGCTAAGTAGAAATCGTTTGATTTCTCTTTTTGTTTTTAGATGGCGTAGTTACGTCTGTATATAGTTATTTTAATAACTATTGTCTAGGACGGGAAAGATTTTTGTTTTGGTTCAGAGCAGTAACTATACCGTTCTGAAGAGACTTAAGGAGGTCGAAATACGTATCAACGGTTGTTGCTGCACTGTATCAAAGCAAAAATCTAATACCGTCATTCTGTTTTGTTATTTACTTCGTTGGAAGTACGAGAAACTGAATTCACTACGAATTTTGACTAGGATGAACGGCTTGTGGAATGCAATTTTAGATTCCCTTGCCGAGTAATTCATCCAGCTGTTTGTTTCGCAAATTTTAGGAAACACAGTGGTTAAGATTTGAATTCGGTTTCGCTAAGTAGAAATCGTTTGATTTCTCTTTTTGTTTTTAGATGGCGTAGTTACGTCTGTATATAGTTATTTTAATAACTATTGTCTAGGACGGGAAAGATTTTTGTTTTGGTTCAGAGCAGTAACTATACCGTTCTGAAGAGACTTAAGGAGGTCGAAATACGTATCAACGGTTGTTGCTGCACTGTATCAAAGCAAAAATCTAATACCGTCATTCTGTTTTGTTATTTACTTCGTTGGAAGTACGAGAAACTGAATTCACTACGAATTTTGACTAGGATGAACGGCTTGTGGAATGCAATTTTAGATTCCCTTGCCGAGTAATTCATCCAGCTGTTAGTTTCGCAAATTTTAGGAAACACAGTGGTTAAGATTTGAATTCGGTTTCGCTAAGTAGAAATCGTTTGATTTCTCTTTTTGTTTTTAGATGGCGTAGTTACGTCTGTATATAGTTATTTTAATAACTATTGTCTAGGACGGAAAAGATTTTTGTTTTGGTTCAGAGCAGTAACTATACCGTTCTGAAGAGACTTAAGGAGGTCGAAATACGTATCAACGGTTGTTGCTGCACTGTATCAAAGCAAAAATCTAATACCGTCATTCTGTTTTGTTATTTACTTCGTTGGAAGTACGAGAAACTGAATTCACTACGAATTTTGACTAGGATGAACGGCTTGTGGAATGCAATTTTAGATTCCCTTGCCGAGTAATTCATCCAGCTGTTAGTTTCGCAAATTTTAGGAAACACAGTGGTTAAGATTTGAATTCGGTTTCGCTAAGTAGAAATCGTTTGATTTCTCTTTTTGTTTTTAGATGGCGTAGTTACGTCTGTATATAGTTATTTTAATAACTATTGTCTAGGACGGAAAAGATTTTTGTTTTGGTTCAGAGCAGTAACTATACCGTTCTGAAGAGACTTAAGGAGGTCGAAATACGTATCAACGGTTGTTGCTGCACTGTATCAAAGCAAAAATCTAATACCGTCATTCTGTTAAGGAATAAACTTTGTAATTGTATTTTGCGGTGGACATTTTTCGAAAGTAAATAAGAATTAGATTTAGATATGAGATAACAAGAATTTGAAAGCTTATTTCTGTTGAAAAAGGCAAAATTGTTAATGGTTTCTGAAAAGTAATTTGAGTGAAAGTAGTTTATTTGTTTTAAATATTATGTTGGAAATTTTCTAAATCGGAAATAAGTGGGAAAGATGAATGCTTATGATTGGTTTAAAAAGGAATGATGGGGAATGAGAGAGTTGAGAAGGTTTGTCTGGGGAGATTGAAAAGATTATTATGATACCGGCAGACCAGAAGAGACGTGTTTTTCGTGTAGTCAATATGAGTACCAGTGTTTTCGTGTGTTAGTGAAAAAGGTGGAAGCTGAGAGCAGATCAAAATCGAGAAGATTAATACCTCTTTTGAGTCTGCATAGTCCACGAGATATAATTGAGAAAGAAAGGAGAATTTGTGAATAAAGAGTACCGGTCAAAAGAGGCTTGGGCTTGTGTTTTCGGAGGAGTAGTTTGCTGGTATGCGGTTTGGATCGATGCTGAGAACGGGAAAGATTTGATGGTAGCCGGACATAATCAATCAAGGAAGGAACTGTGGTTTGATCAAGAGGAGACATCATTGGTGTAAAAAATAGAGGTCAGTCAAATACTTTGAATGAAAGAAAACCTCTAAGATATTCTAAAGATAAAATCAAATATAAACATACGAACTAAGATTCCAAGTTTCAAAGAGTTATTTTTTTGTGAATAAATTATATTTTATATGGTCAATTTTTTTGTGGATATTATTATAAAAAAAAACAGATCAATAGATAGTTTGTAATTAAAATTAAATTTAGAGTATAGGAGTTTGTTGGGAAAGATAATTGCCCACAAAAGTTATTTATTAATATTCAACGTATTGCTTATTGAAAATAAATAATAATTTGTGTGCATATTTATGTTGTTTTAATGTTAGTTCCGTTTCCTGTTCTATTCCGATTATGAGCAACTAGGAGATACTGAACCCACTAGAAGAGATATATAAAGTAAACTGATTAAAGTAAAATTAAGAAGGCACCCTGAGAATTTTTAATAGTAATTGATTTGTATGACTCTGCATAAATTAGTGAATTAATTAAATTAGTGTTAATTAATAATAAAACATCATAAAGCAGATCACAACAATATATATATATATATATATATATATATATATATATATAACTGTTTTGGATGGGTTGGAGTCAATAATAGGGCTATTGGTTAACTATTTTTTTATTCTCGAGCTTTCAATTGTGTTTACAATTATTATCAAGAGCTAAAAAAGACAAAATACTTACAAGGTTGAACTAAAAAGAAAAAACAATTTTTGTTAACTTACCAAATAAAAATTAGTTTGGTAAGTAAAAATCACTGCTTACATGTTCAAAATATTTAATACAAAAATGTTTTTATCTAATAAATGTTTCTCTGAAAAATTTTTATAAATTTTGAAAACATTTTTTTTAATATAAGAATAATTGAATTTATAAATAAGTTCAAATAGCAACCAATTACAAATAGCCTCAATGTCATAAATGCTATTTATGACATTGAGGCTATTTGTAATGTAAATTGTATATATATATATATATATATATATATATATATATATATATATATATATATATATATGTATATATATATATATATATATATATATATATATATATAAAGTAGTCCAAAATTTTTTGACTAGTTTGGAAAAAATATGTAAATACTTTTTTCTTTTTGGGTGTGGTAGTCAATAAAAAATAGAGCTTTGCTAAGGCAAGATTTGCTATTTATTCTGAATCCAAGCTTTCGATGGTTTTTTGCCACCTTTATCAAGGTCTACAAAGAAAATTACTATGTTGTAACAATTTGAATGATGCAATAAAAAAGCTATAAAAAACTTACCCGAATGTAAGATTCGTGGCATAAATAACAACGTTAAATAACATGATATGTACTGAAATTGCAACTAACCTTAAAAATGTTACTGTTTAAAAAGACACTTTGAAAATTAATACATACGTTAAAAAGTTAAAAAACAAAATGAAAGATGACATGTTAAAACAGTGGTCGTTGCAAACTTGATTTCAGTCATATTTCACGAGCAGAAAGAGAAAGTGGGAGGACAGTGATTGTGACAGTAAGAATGTTATTTCTATTAACAAAAGGAACATTAAAAATTAATTTATTAATCAGTCTTAGAGGATATGAATTTTCAACAAAAATATTACGTAAGAGGTTGAGATCATGTTGGAGATAATCCGGATGTGATAACCTTTTGACACGTTCTTTCATCGCTAGGACTAAATTAGTTTTCATCCTAGGAGGATGGTAAGAATGGTAGCTTATGAATCTATTGCTACATATGGGTTTTCTATACCATTGTGTTTTCACAACATTGTCCTCACATCTATGCAATCTCATGTCAAGGAAAGGCAAAGATCCCTCCCGCTCCTCCTCGCACGTGAATTGCAAGTGTGGGTTTCGTTGGTTGAAAACATTTAATGTAGATTGTATAGAGTCTGCAGGTAGTGCCAAGATTAAGTCATCTACGTATCTCTTTATGAACGGTATTTCAAAATTAATTTGTTGCAAACAGTCTTTAATCAAGTCGTCCAAGACATAATTGCACAGTATTGGTGAAATAGTCGAACCCATTGGAGTACCAAAGACTTGTTTGTAGTAACAATCATTAAAAATAAAAACATTAGAGTCAAAAACAAAAGAAATGAGTTTTTTGATATTAGCTAAGTTAAGGGTTGTGTGCATTGATATGTCATCCCAGTGTTTCTCAACACTAACCAAGATTGTGTGTAATGGTAAATTAGTGAACAAAGACACTACATCAAAACTAACGAGCTTATAGTCGATAGGTAATTTTAAGTTATTAATAAAAGAACTGAAACTGAAAGAGTCCTGAATGTAAAACTCATTGTTATTACTGTACGTTTCTGTGAGAATATTAGTTAAAAAACTTGCTATGGGGCCATTAGGTGTACCTATTGAGGATACTATTGGTCTCATAGATAGAGTAGGTTTATGAATTTTTGGGAGAGCTTAAAATCTAGGAGCAATTGCATTGTAAATTTTCAAAGTTTTAGCAACTGATTGATCTATTTGATTCTCCTTTACCAAATCAGAAACTAGTTTAAGATTTCAACAATGTAAAAATATTAGCCAGAGAGAAAAATAATTTTAAGAGAACTTTCTTAGAGATGGTACATATCAGTAAGAGTGATAATAACAATCTGAATAAAAGAGCTGAGATCCAGAATCTTAGCAAAATTTACAATTTTATATTGACTTGTGACTGAGCTATTTTGCATCTCAGAGTTTTCTTTTCTCTTTTTTAAAATTTCTTTATTAATTGAATTTTTTGATCAAATTTCAGTTATTAATTCAGTTTTGTTTTGTTTGGTTGTTTTTTCTAATCCTATTTACTAAATACTATTTTCTTTTTATTGTTTATGTTATAAATAATATTTGTAATTTCCCGCTCAATTTCAAGTTGGTAATACAGTTGGTAGTACTCAAAATTCATAAACAGTATTTTGTTAGACATTAGTTTGAAAGTTGTTTTTTGTATTTTCTTCAAACTATTAAACAATAATTGTCCTCCCACTTTCTCTTTCTGCTCGTGAAATGTGACTGAAATCAAGTTTGCAACGACGACTGTTTTAACATGTCGTCTTTGATTTTGTTTTTTAACTTTTTAACGTATGTATTAATTTTCAAAGTGTCTTTTTAAACAGTAACATTTTTAAGGTTAGTTGCAATTTCAGTACATATCATGTTATTTAACGTTGTTATTTATGCCACGAATCTTACATTCGGGATAAGTTTTTTATAGCTTTTTTATTGCATCATTCAAATTGTACATAGTAATTTTCTTTGTAGACCTTGATAAAGGTGGCAAAAAACCACCGAAAGCTTGGATTCAGAAAAAATAGTACGCCTTAGCACACCCAAAAAGAAAAAAGTATTTACACACACACACATATATATATATATATATATATATATATATATATATATATATATATATATATATATATATATATATATATATATATATATATATATATATAGTGGATTTTCTTGGGCTTAGGTTCATAAAAAAATTTTGATTTGATACTAAGACATTTTCATATATTTTTTCGACGTTTCGGCAGGAAATCCATGGCTTTTTCAAGAAGTAATTACTCAAAAGTTACTCAAAAAACATTTTATGACAGACATAATACGGTTTAAAAGTTAAACTTTTGACTAAATTATATATATATATATATATATATATATATATATATATATATATATTGTAATGATGTTTTATTTGTGAATGATTTTATGAGCAATGAGTGTTTTTTAATTATATATATATATATATATATATATATATATATATATATATATATATATATATATATATATATATATTGTTGTACTTGTGAATGTCCATAAGCAATAAAAAACCGATATACAAATTTTATTACTTAAATAAAAATTAAAATTATTGATATTTCATAAAGACACGGGCATATAAATGTTCAAACATCCTGTATAAGACAAAATATGGATTTTAAGTTGTTCGAAGAATTGTTCATTAGGCCGCAGAGACAAGACTTTCAAATATTATCGATAAGAAATTTAAATAAGTCGGTTATTGTGGAATGGATTTACCCGGAATAAAAGTGTATATAGAAAGTGTTTAAACAATAGACCGGGATTTGCGGTGGTTTTTCTCCCCGAAAGATTATATCGGTAAAAGTTTATTAACAAAAGACATTGAATTGAGAAACAGGTATCGTTTGTAGCTATTAGTAAGAAATATTTGTAAAGCAGATAGATTTAGTTAGAATAATTAAAGAATGTTGTTTTCTGGAATTACCCGAATGACGTTTTATAGAGAGAGGTGGATGATTTTTATTGGTAAATTTTTGAATGCAAGGAGGTGGTGGTTTTGGCTATGAGATAGAAGAGAGGAAAAAAGTTAGTTAGTCAGTTATCGTCGTCCAAGAAGGAAGGAGCTTTGTGATTTGTGTTTGTTTGAAGTCCCGAAGACGTAATTTACCGGGTGTGTTTATTTGCTGTGTAAAAGCTGACCAGTGTGAGGAACGGGGTACAGAGAGATAGAAAAACCAAAGGGTATAAGAATATTAATATCAGACGAAGCCGGAAACATTTGGAGTTATAAACAGGCGCGGAGATTGGCTCAAAAGGAGGCTGCATAGACTAACACGAGTTGTTGGGTTGCAGATACAAGGACGGATAGGAGAAAGGTGTACGTCATCTGGACCACAATAGGAGCAGAAGCAGAGAAAGGATTTTTTTTTGTGGCGTGGCCATAGAATTGTAACGGCAGAGAAAGAAAGGTCAGTCAATTTTCATTAGAGCAGGAGTGTGGTTTTTCATTTATTAATTAAATAAATTGAATAAATAATAGACAGTTAATTTTGCGATCATTTAAAAAAAAAGAATTATAAAAAGAGCTTAGTTATAACACATATTAAAAATCAATGTAAAATAACATTTGGGTCCATGATAGAAAACAACTTCTCATATATTTAAAGTTAGTATATTGCAAATATTACAGGATTGATTGTTATATAAAATTTCATTAAAATAAAGGACATCTCACATATAGTTCAGTTGAAATTCTATGTATTTTATTCAGGTCATATTACCTATCCCAATTAGGATGCCAATTGGAAAATATTTTGAATCCACGATCAAAGGTAAATAGTACAAGTTAAATAGCCTGAGATTGTAATTAATTAATGCTGATTTATTGTGATTAATTGGAGATTAGATCATTTAATAAATATAGACAGGAATTTTTCTAAATAAGCAATATAATACAATTTAAATAGCATAACAAAATGGCCCCCAACGTGTAAAGCTTTGAAAAATATTTCTAGTTGGCAAATTTAAAAGGATAGGAGTAGACGAGCAGATATTTGAAAGTTTATATGCCGTGGATAAAGTGAAATATTATGTAAAATTTGAGGACATAAAGATTTATATATTTTTTTTAAGATACAATTTACCATAATTGATTTATTCGTGATATTGACAATTTATAGGTTACCATAATTGATTTATTTGTGTGATATTTACATTTGATAATTTTACCATACTTGATTTATTTGATTGATTTTGACATTTGATATTTTACCATTTGATTTATTTGTGGGATATTGAAATTTGATACTCGTACTCAAGAGTTATTACATTTGAACAAGAAAAGTCCCGTTTGTTGCAACAGACCAGTAGAATTTTATATTTGGCGGGGATAAAAACATAATAAATGCCAAACACAAGAAACAAGAGCAAAGAGAACAAAAAACAAGAAGATAAATCAGACCAGGAAGAATATTCAGACCAGGAAGACGTATTAGACACAACAGTAATGGAGACAGAAAAACAAGAATCGGGAATAGAAAAATTAATACAGATGATGCAACTCCAATCACAGAAGATGGATGAATCACAACAAAGAACGGAACAAAAATTGGACAATTTGGAAGAAAACCAAAGAAAAATGGAACAAAAAATGGAAACGCGTATGGACAAATATGAAAACGAAATAAAAGTCTGTTTAGAAAGAAGTAGGGAAGAAACAGAGAGGAAACTAGAATTGCAGAGAGAAGAAATCGAAACTAAAATGAAGGATATTCAGAGTATGCAAGAAAGGGAATTAGAACAGATAGAAATAAAATTTGAAAATGCGCTACAAGAAGACCGGAAAGAAACGGAAAGGAGATTTAAACAAATTGCAGAGATGGAGATAAGACTAGTAGAAAGAAAGGAAGTCATCGTACATAGCACAGAAGACGTAAAAGTACGATTTGGCGGGGATATAAGGAAACTACACCCAGTGCCTTTTATAAATAACCTAAAGGAAAAAGTCAAATACATAGGATCGTTTGCAACAGCAAAGGAAACCATCAGAAACCATCTCAAAGAAGAGGCAAATCTTTGGTTTGTCAGTAAGGAAGAAGAATTTGACAATTGGCAAGATTTTGAGAGAAGATTCTTAAATTATTTCTGGGGAAAAATCCAGCAACTACAAGTAAATAAAGAGTTACAAAATGGAAAATACCATGAGAGGATGGGCGTATCAGAAAAGATGTACGCATTACAACTCTATAATAATGCAAAACATTTGCAATATAATTATTCATCAGAACAATTGGTAGAGTTGATATCGCGACACTTTGAAGATACCTTGGAAGACCACATAAATCTCCAAAATTACAAGGACATTGACAGCTTATGTCAATTTTTGCAAATGAGAGAATCACGTAGGCATGAAAGAAGAGAAAGAAGACCGCAAGAAAATTATAGACAAAGAGAAAACCAAGAATATAGAGATAGAGGTCAAAATTTTAGAAGAGATTATACAAGACGAGAATTCATACCTAGACGGGGATACGAAAATAGACCGAACGGAAGAGAGAATTATGAACCCAGAACCCAGAGATGGAATGAAAACAGGGATCGGGAAAATCAGAGTAGAAATAACCGCCCATACCAAGGAAACAGATACAATAACCCACGGAATGAACAGGAATCTCGCGGTAACCGATACGGGAATGATAGACCAAAAGAGAACAGAAGAGAAATAAATAATATGCAAAGAGAAGAAAATGAATATGAGAGAGAAGATGACGGGCGAGAAAACACAGAAGAACAACAGGCGTGTTTTCAAGAAGGCGCTCACTAAAAACGAAGAAACAAACAGGAATTTTTCGTCATCCCAAGGAATTTATTAAACTGGCAGGAAACAATGAAAAGAGAAATGGAGTTAATTTAAAATTTGTGGATGGATTTATAAATGAGAAAACAATTAAAATTATGATAGACACAGGCTCTGAAATAACACTGGTCAACAGAAAATTAATCGAAGAAGTAAATTTAACAAGTCTAATTTATAAAATACCTAGGGTGAATTTAGTGGGAGCAAATAAACGGACATTGACAACAATAAATGAAGGTATACGAGTAATGGTACGATTGAAAAAAATAATGTATGCACTTCAATGTGTAATAATGCCGAATATGTCACATGACATGATTGTAGGCGTTGACGAATTAACGGAAAAACATGTAGTGATCGACTTCAAAACCAATACGATGAAAATAACAAAGGAAAAAGAAGAAGAACAGGATAAGGAACAAGAGAAACAAATTACGGACGAATCAGAGAAAGAACAAACGGTGGAAATGAACCTGGTGACGAAGAAAGGAAAAGGAAGAAAGAGGGGAAAAGGTCAGAAAAAGATCAAAGAAAAAAAAACCTGGGATTCCTCAAAAGATGAGACGAGCTCAGGAGAAGAAGATGGAAAGATTTTGACAAGAAATGAAAGCAAAACTTGGGATTCCTCAAAAGAAGAGACGAGCCCAACAAAAAAAAAAACAAAGGAAAATGAAGAGGACACAATGGAGACAGTGGTGTTTGAAGAAGACACGGAGTACACGGTGAATATGTGCGAAAAAGTTAATGGGAGAAAAAAAAAATTGATATGTGGAGAAGGCAAAGAAAATGATTTGCGTATAATTTTAAGAGACTATGAAACGCTGATAAATGAGGAAAACCGAGTGGCCACAAAATATGAGCACTCATTTGAGGTGAAAAACTTGGGAAATTTTCGATCGAAGACTTATCCAATTCCTTATAAGTATCGGCAAGAAGTAAAGCAAGAAATCAAAAAAATGTTGGAAGATCAAATCATTGAGAGATGTGACTCACCCTATATTAACCCAATTGTGATAGTGAAGAAGAGCAGTGGAGAGTTAAGACTCTGTTTAGATGCCCGAAATATCAACCAACACACAGTATCACAATATGAATCACCGTTAAATATCGAGGCCATTTTTGGAAGAATCACGGGATCACATATTTTCTCAAAAATTGATCTAAAGCATAGTTTTTGGTTAATACCTTTGGCTGAAAAGTGTAGAAACTACACTGCAACTACAATTGATGGTATAGTATACCGATTTAAGGTAGTTCCGTTTGGATTACAAAGCGCCTGTGCAGCACTTGTACGAGCTTTGCATACCATTTTGAATCACCATGAAGAGTTCATCGTCCATTACATCGACGATTTATTAATTTTTTCACAAGATATGCAGAGTCATGTGGAACATATCAAAATAATTTTGAAAGAATTGGACACAGCGGGATTAAAACTAAACATTGAAAAATGTCAATTTTTTCAAAAGGAAGTGATTTATTTGGGTTTCAAACTTGACACCGAAACTGTAAGTCTAGCCGAGGACAGAGTAAAGCTCATCGACGAATACCCAAGACCAACAAATCTAAAAACATTGCGAGGGTTTCTCGGTACGATAAATTATTTCAAGAAATTAATTCCCGATTTAAGCCAAAAAGAAATTCCTTTAATAAAATTGTTAAAGAAAGGGACAAAATGGAATTGGAAAGAAGAACAGGAGGAAGCTTTCAAAATATTGAAACAAGAATTTGCTAAAGGAACGAAAATATATCACCCTATTTACAATTTGCCGTTTATACTCCGTACGGATGCGTCGATACAGAAATTTGCAGGAGTGTTGTCGCAAATACAAAACGGCCAAGAGGTTCCGATATGTTTTATATCTCGAGTGACTAAAACACATGAGAGAAAATACAGTGTCACCGAGTTGGAATTCGCCAGTGTACTATTTTGCGTAAACAAATTAAGGTTTTACTTATTGGGAGCTAAATTCACCATCGAAACGGATCATGCAGCATTGATACACATCATGAAGAATCGATTGGTAAATAACAGAATACACAGAGGCATTCTGCTCTTACAAGAGTATGATTTCCAATTTCGATACATCAAAGGGAAAGACAACTTAATAGCTGACGCTTTAACATGGGACGAAGATACAGGAAAAAAGGAGACAATTACATTACATGTGGGATTGAATATATTGACACAAGACGAAGGGATATTTTCGTTAAATGAGATAAGGACCGACCAGGAAGGCCTAGAAGAAAGAGAAAAGAGAAGAGCAGAGCTAGAAAAAGAGATATTTTTTAAGAGAATAGACGGAAAGGAATTATATTTAGTGACACCGACATTGGCAGAAAGAATCATAAAGAAACTACACGAGGAAAATGGACATATTGGCAGTAGAAAGGTATGGCTTGTGTTTAGGGAAAACTACATCAGTCGACAAGATTACCGCATTGCAAAAGAGATCACACAGAAATGCGAAGTATGCCAGAAATACAAGAGCAGGAATTTTAAAAACGAAAATATTGCAAAGAGCATTGTATCCCGGAACAACCTGGACATTATAGCCATCGACATGTTAAGCGATCTAATTGTGACCACGCAAAGGAACAAGCATATTCTGGTGATGGTGGATGTGTTCTCAAAATACGTGAAATTATATAGTTGCCGCACCACAAAAGGGGAAGAAATATTGAGAAAAATAGACAATTTCATCGCTACGGTAGGAACCCCAAGAAAAATTTTACTAGACAATGCAACGTACTTCCGAAATGATCATTTCAAGGGACAGCTTAGAGAACGGGGAATTGAGACGAACTTTGTAAGCATCAGGCATCCCCAAAGTAATCCTTCTGAGCGATTTATACAAGAGGTAACGAAATTTCTTCGCATTGCAACGGATGGTCAACATCGGCGATGGGACAGAAAATTGGGAGAAATAGAGATGTACCTAAATTCCATGCCAAGTACAGTAACGAAAGAAACACCAGAATACATCATGAAAGGCGTCATGCCGATAAGACCGTGGGAAGATCCAGAACAAAGAGAGTATCGACAGGTTATAGAAACGGTTCAGAGGAGATTAAGAAGAAGCAATGAGAATTGTTTGAATGTTAAACTTTTGACTAAATTATATATATATATATATATATATATATATATATATATATATATATATATATATATATATATATATATATATATATATATATATATATATATATATATATATATATATATATATATATATATATATATATATATATATTTTACTATCAGAGAGAGGTCTCTGGACTTCTTGTTACTTCGTATAGATGTCGCTGCTAGCGTACCTGGCTGTTATTTTGGTTATAATAACCAAATACTAGACTGCATTTCATTTCAGTTGAACTTCCACAAGTGCTCCTGATGATGAGTTGAATAACTCGAAACACGTGTAGAGCAATGGTGGAGTTCCGATTGAAATGAAATGCAATCTTTTACTTTCATTTAAACGTCTTTCTCTACGTAAAGAGCGAAAAAGATAGTAATTTTCAAAGGTGAATCGTAGATGCATGTTGAAGTAAAAAGATACTTCTAGCGTCGTTAAAAGTCTCTAGTAAGAGGCTTTGAATTTTCGGTTGTAATATATATTGTAATGATGTTTTATTTGTTATATATATATATATATATATATATATATATATATATATATATATATATATATATATATATATATATTGTTGTACTTGTGAATGTCCATAAGCAATAAAAAACCGATATACAAATTTTATTACTTAAATAAAAATAAAAATTATTGATATTTCATAAAGACACGGGCATATAAATGTTCAAACATCCTGTATAAGACAAAATATGGATTTTAAGTTGTTCGAAGAATTGTTCATTAGGCCGCAGAGACAAGACTTTCAAATATTATCGATAAGAAATTTAAATAAGTCGGTTATTGTGGAATGGATTTACCCGGAATAAAAGTGTATATAGAAAGTGTTTAAACAATAGACCGGGATTTGCGGTGGTTTTTCTCCCCGAAAGATTATATCGGTAAAAGTTTATTAACAAAAGACATTGAATTGAGAAACAGGTATCGTTTGTAGCTATTAGTAAGAAATATTTGTAAAGCAGATATATTTAGTTAGAATAATTAAAGAATGTTGTTTTCTGGAATTACCCGAATGACGTTTTATAGAGAGAGGTGGATGATTTTTATTGGTAAATTTTTGAATGCAAGGAGGTGGTGGTTTTGGCTATGAGATAGGAGAAAGGAAAAAAGTTAGTTAGTCAGTTATCGTCGTCCAAGAAGGAAGGAGCTTTGTGATTTGTGTTTGTTTGAGTCCCGAAGACGTAATTTACCGGGTGTGTTTATTTGCTGTGTAAAAGCTGACCAGTGTGAGGAACGGGGTACAGAGAGATAGAAAAACCAAAGGGTATAAGAATATTAATATCAGACGAAGGCGGAAACATTTGGAGTTATAAACAGGCGCGGAGATTGGCTCAAAAGGAGGCTGCATAGACTAACACGAGTTGTTGGGTTGCAGATACAAGGACGGATAGGAGAAAGGTGTACGTCATCTGGACCACAATAGGAGCAGAAGCAGAGAAAGGATTTTTTTTTTGTGGCGTGGCCATAGAATTGCAACGGCAGAGAAAGAAAGGTCAGTCAATTTTCATTAGAGCAGGAGTGTGGTTTTTCATTTATTAATTAAATAAATTGAATAAATGATAGAGACAGTTAATTTTGCGATCATTTAAAAAAAAAAGAATTATAAAAAGAGCTTAGTTATAACACATATTAAAAATCAATGTAAAATAACATTTGGGTCCATGATAGAAAACAACTTCTCATATATTTAAAGTTAGTATATTGCAAATATTACAGGATTGATTGTTATATAAAATTTCATTAAAATAAAGGACATCTCACATATAGTTCAGTTGAAATTCTATGTATTTTATTCAGGTCATATTACCTATCCCAATTAGGATGCCAATTGGAAAATATTTTGAATCCACGATCAAAGGTAAATAGTACAAGTTAAATAGCCTGAGATTGTAATTAATTAATGCTGATTTATTGTGATTAATTGGAGATTAGATCATTTAATAAATATAGACAGGAATTTTTCTAAATAAGCAATATAATACAATTTAAATAGCATAACAATATATATATATATAGGGTTTTTATCGAGGTTCTCAAAGAATTAGTTTGTAAGCACTTTTTGAAATTATCTTTATTATATCAATTATGAAACACACATATATATCTAATATAGACAATGTAAATTTAAAACAAACTATCTTTAAATTGAAATTCTTATGAAACTAATTAAATTATATTAACAAAATTTGGTACCTTCTGTCTGTGAATGCCTAAATGAAACTGTTCTCCAAAATAAAGATTTTAATCACCACTCAATGTCTTCGTTCTCAGCCTCGGTTATCTTTCTTTTGTAAACTTGCCTTGCCAAATACTTCACAATGTTTTAATTATCAGCTTCCACCATTTTAGAATATTTTTCTTCTTAATAGTATTTAAAAATGAGTAAAATATTGTTCTTTCCTCTTTTCTATTTATTCTTCTTTCTAATAATCTTTTTTTTCTTCCAATCACCAATCACCATATATTAACTCCAATCCAACATACATTAACTCAAATAAATATATCTCCAATTACAATATACATAACATAATTTTTAATCTTCAATAATATTCTCTTTGTTCTGTTTCTTAATCTTCATTGAACTTACTATATTGAACATCTGGACCTTCTGACTGACTATCTTTTAAATCTGACTAACTGACTGACTTTCTTAAAATTACTGAACAACTGACTTCACTATATTGAAAATATGACCGACTGACTTTATACTGACTTCTTACTATCTTGAAAATCTCCCCAACTGACCATTTTGAATCCAAATCACCTCATATTTATATCATTTTTTCTGTTCACGAATGTTCCTGAAAAAATATATGTTCGAATATTTCCATTTCACAGACATAACCATGTTCGCGAAAACTCTAGTGCGAACAAAGGTTAAATTCTGTCTATTGACGTCTTTCTAGATAATTCTTTTTATGCTATCTAGAAGATTACTATTCTAACTAAAATTCTATCTAGAATTTTATGGAAATTTAGGCTTTTCAGATCAGAATACAAATTTATATATAAATTACACATTTTAAATTATTAAATGACACTATTTTAAATCCATAGTCAAATATACTTTAGTGTATACTTGTTTGCCTATAAAGATAGTGCACACAAATATATTTACAATATCATAATTATGAAAATAAACAAATACATTGCAACTTAAACCCTTTTTAAACTTATTATAATGTTAATTCCTTAAGAATGCCCTCACATAAATATTTTTTATATACTGTTTTGGATGGGTTGGAGTCAATAATGACAATAATTAATATTGACTCCAACCCATCCAAAACAGTTATATATTTGTTCCAAACGAGTCACAAGTACGTCTTTTTTCTTATATATATATATATATATATATATATAGCAACTTTTTTATTTCCTGGGTTCTCGGTCTGATGTAAATAAAACTATTTAAATTTTGCTTTTTAAAATCATTCAAAAATTGGCCTATGTCCTTATGCGTCATTAGGACATAATTTATTATTATCCTGGTTTTAATTCGACTAACAAAACAAAAAATGACATTTTCCCATTTAACTCTATTGCATAATTTTGAACTAAGCCCTAGCCCAACATGCTTATTATTATTTGATCGATATTTGATATTTATTATAAGATTGATGGCAGTAATTGGTGTCTTCTACATCAAAACTAGAACAATGGAAATTGGCAAAATGTGTTATTTTTAGACGAAACCAGGATTTGTGTAAAATCGTATGACCGATGAATTCGTGCACTTAGAGTGCGAAAAAGACAAGCAAGAAGGGGAACAGCCAGATCTGTTCACAGGCATTAAGGAGGAAGTGTTATGTTCTGGGGAAGTAATAATATGATCGGTGAAAAAACTCCTTTAATTTTCATTCAACCAACTTTAATAACTCGCAGATATGTTGATTTGATTCTAGAAACTGAAGTACGACTCTAAAAAAGTGTAGCGGGAAAAATTTTAATTTTCATGTATGATAATGCACTTCCACATACCAGCAGAGTCACTATGGACATCCTTGAAGCAGAAGATATCACTATTCTGTAGTGGCCTGCTTGCTCACCCATCCTTAACCCTATAGAGCATTTGTGACATATGCTTAAAAAACGAATTAGACCTCGCCGGGATAATCCACAAAACACCGTACATCTAGTACAAGCTGCTCTGGAAGAAAGAAAACAACCTACCACAACAAAATATTGCCCACGCGAATTGGAGCTTGAATAAAGCCTAGGGTTAGTAACACCCGACTACTAAAAAAAAAACATAAATAAATAAAAATGGACCTTGAATAAAGCCTAGGGTTAGTAACACCGACTACTAAAAAAAAACATAAATAAATAAAAACAATTTAAACATCATTCCTTGTACATTGAAATTTTGTATGCTATTGACTTTAAAACAAATAATTTCATTTTGATTTAATTTTTATGTATTGGTGATTAAATTGCTTTTTAAATAAATATTCTTTGACTTCATAGGTTGTTTTTTTTAAATTCGCTTAAAATAATAAGAGATATCAGATGATTCAATATAAGTTTGGTTGTGTGTAATTTACAGTCATAAACTGCTTAGGACATTTTATGGACTTAATTTTAAGAGGGTAGTGTTAACTTAGATATCATGTTTTATGATTCCGGAAAATTTTGATTTACAGTCATAAAAGGCTTTACTTTATGGGCTTTCGGGGAATTTAAAAACGGTGGTATTGACTTATCGTGTTTGATGATTAGGGTACATTTTGAAGTGGCGAAGAATTAAAATAAATACATATATTACTAATACGTTTTATTACACCTAATGCAAGATCTGATAACACCATCGTTTAAAAACTGCAGTTGCCTTTTAAATTCGTAGACCCCTTGTATTTTTCACATGATAAATAACCGGTCAAAATGAAATAAACTCTTTTTCAAGTTACTTAGGACCATGTAAATCTGGACTTACATAATTTTCGAATTAATTCGTTTTGGACCAAATAACAAAACCCACAAGTTTATTTTGGATAAACTATATATTATTTTATGTGTTAATTCATATTTGTTCCATTTTCTGGAGTGATGGTATAATATAAAAGGGTAGACAAAGACTGTGTTAGGCGCGTTGGTGGCATATGTGGTGGAGATGACCGTGAATTTAATTATACAAACGCACTATAAATAACTTTTAAAATTAACACAACAACATTTGAAAATAGTTTTCAAATAATTAAAAGGTTGCTGGTGTGAACACATATTCATGAATATTAACACGGATTGTAAGTATAAGACCCTAGTCTCTAACATTCACGAAAATAGTTCTTCTGTGAGTTAAATTATTTTATAATGAGCTTCATTGAAGCACGCTAGACATACTGCAGTTTTGCCATCGCATTCTTCAAAGTATGTTTTAACTTTTCTATCGGCCTCTCTACTAGTCATGCTTCTTCTTAAAATTTTGTAACATCTTGTACACTTTCTTCTCTTTTTATTGTCTGCATCGCTTTGCCTGAGATGGTATTTTTTAGGTGTAATTGATTGTAAGGGTCCCAAGAATGCTTTATTTGCTAACGCCTTCGCAAGCTCTAGTCTGAAGTCAATGATAGGTACCTTGTCGCTTTTTTAACGTTTCGATTTATCTTACAATCAAGTCGTTCTAGGAACTCAACTCAGCAATATTGGCAATATCATTTTAAAATCGTCTACTTTAAAATGTATATTATATGTCTAAATAATTGTCAATATAAATGAGTCAGATAAAATTAAATTATTAGAAGATTTTTTAAACAAGTAACAAAAAACAAAATTTGTTTAATTTATTAATGTTTGTATCCTGAGAACGATTTCCGAAGTGGAAATTGAAACGTCAAGAAACTTATTTTAAACTTTACTTGTGGCTTATTATTTCCATTAAAAAAGTAATTACTTTAGGATGCGACAAAAAAATATCTTCAGAACAATATTGACTACTGCGTTATTAAATATTAATTTCACTGCAACTTTCCAGTACCACTTCAGAATTTTGCGTATTGGGCTTTAGTAGGAAGCCATTTGATCACTAAAATCAACACCCTTTTTCACCCAGTTATAATCGATTTTATTGTGGTTTTAGCACTGGTGTATGATTTTTATTTACCTGATTAAACTAAGATACAACTATGATGTTCAAATGTTGTTAGGATTAAAACTGGTCTTTTGCCAACCCATTTTATCACTTGTGGAATCAATAATAAAGCGAAGTTTCATCATAAGTAACCGGTTGCCACTTTTTTAATAGAGATTTTGGTTTAACATGTTTTTGTAGTAGAACATCTGCGCAGAGATTCGTTTCTTGAACCATGATTTCAATTAAGGCATTACTGACCCATATTCTAAAAAAATCTAAAGTTGTTTTTGCGTCGTCCGGAATATTATAAACTGGTTCTTTTTTGCAAAACATTGGAAAGATGGTTTCATCAGTTTCACATATTTCTGCATATTCGGTAGTACCCGGTTCAACAATCACTTAATTCAAGCATCCCTTGTGCTATTTCTACAAATTTTCTCTCACGAGAAATTCTATAAATAGAAAAAGCTTTTACTGCAACTGTTGTTAGGCTTAAACTAAATTAATACACAAAAAAATAATTTCTAGACATGCAGATACTTGTCGGATTTTTATCAGTGCGACACGAGTCACTGATGTCTCGTATATCCGGACATTGAATCTTCTTTACAAAAATAATTCTCAATTAGCAGTGCGGTACGTGGTCTATTTGGGTCATATGATCTTGAAGCCGCAATAAGACCGTATATTATAGGTGAATATATCCCTACAAGAATTATCTTGAAAAATAAGAAAAATACACCCTTCCCAAGCTGAGATAATTTTCGACATTTCGTCGACGCATAGCCAAGCGTTCGTCTGGGATTTGGGACCATTTCATGTTTTTGTTGAACATTTAGAATTAAATATTGGGCGATTACATTTAAATGAAATTGGGTGAAAATTAATCAATTTTAAAGAGTACGATAAAAATATTATTGAACTTAGTACGTCGTAATCGCATAAAAATCGAATTAAATTCCCAATAAATTGATTGAAGATCCATTATTTGAAAAAAAAATGTAACGAAATAGCCCATCTCCGATACGTCATAATTCTTAGAAGGATAAATCTAGAAAACGCAAGAATTGGCATTTAAATATCGCCCGTCTTCGATGCGCTTTCGATGAGACGAATTAGAGGTGGGACTACCCCAGAAGATTCGAGAATAATACTTTTGGTATATATATGTAACGATGTTAGGAGTAGAGTTAGTTGATAAGAGAGTACCGAACTGTAAACTTATAAATAAATATATTTATATAAATTCGAACCGCTCGTTTTATTTATTATCGCTACAATAATGTACTTGCATATTCCGGACCAGCTTACAGAAAAATGTGGGTTAGTTCGTTCAGTTGATACTTACTATAGCGAGGAGGCTCTCCTACAAATTATTAATTCTGGTGTACATATTAAAGTAAAACGCGTGACAAGAGTTATCCAAAAATATAACAATATCGAATGGGTACCTCGTCAAATGATCATTGTTACGTTTGAAGGAAAACTCATTCCCCAATTTATTTATATTAATAAAGTTAGATGCCATGTTGAAACTTATATTAACCCAGTTATGCAATGTTTTCGATGTCCTAAGATTTTTTTGTGTTTATTTGCAAAAATAACAGTCACAATTCTACTTATAAGGAATGACCAGAATTTAAAAAGCAAACTAGAATCAAGAAACCAATGTCTAATCTGAATATATCTTTTAAAGAAGCTGAATATAGCATTATTGAATTTCCTCCGTTAGAAACTTCCACAGCACAACATCCTGTCCGTAATACTTCTTCTAAATCTAACGTTACGTCAACAAATGTTCAACCATCTTACCCTTGCCAAAAAGAACTGTTACGATAAATTCTGACCCAAAACCGTAAATATATTTGTTACTAATATTTTCATTCATTCACGTATTTTTTAGGTAATGCCTACCTGACACACGATGGGTCCCCCTTTGTAATAAAAACAACAATTCGAACCTTCTGGAGACAAGCCGATTTAACCATACCGGTTTTGAGAACAATTCGCCGCTCTGTCTAGTCGAGAAGGCCGTAGACGTTTCTAGTCTAACAGTAGTGAATATATAACAGGACTTTTTGGAGAATAGAAAACAGTTAAATCTGAAGAGACGCGCTCGCGAGTTTAAATGTTACGCTCGACTATATAAATTATGTATTATTCTTGAAATAAATTATTGTGCTTTTTAATGAATTAAGATAAGAACAAGACATTATAAATTAAAGAATTCACAACAAAATATAAATAATTATAAATAAATAAAAGACTTAACAGTGGTGTCAGAAGAAAAGTGGAATAAGTGGAAATTGTGGAAATGGCGACGATTTATGAGCTCACAGTGACTAATTTAAGAAGACATCTCGAAGACAGAGAATTAGCTTCTACCGGAAAAAAGGCTGAGTTGGTCCAACGACTAAAGAACGCTTTGCTAGAAGAAGGACTAGATCCAGAGACTTATATATTTGAAGATGCTGTCCTCTCGTCGATTTCGAAAGTTTCTGGTGACATCGCATCATTAGAGAACAAAGTTTCTGGCGATATTTCGAAAGTTTCTGGTGACATCGCATCATTAGAGAACAAAGTTTCTGGCGATATTTCGAAAGTTTCTGGTGACATCGCATTATTAGAGAACAAAGTTTCTGGCGATATTTCGAAAGTTTCTGGTGATATCGCATCATTAGAGAACAAAGTTTCCGGCGACATCGCTTCTTTGGAAGACAAAGTTTCTAACGAGATTTCTTCGCTGGAAAGCAAAGTCTCTGCTAATATCTCTTTGGAAATCTCTAAAGTAACTTCTGAGATGTCTGCCCTCGACGATAGAATGTCTTCGTTAAAAAACCAAGTTGCTGCCGATATGTCGGCCTTCGAAGAAACGATTAAAGAGATGGAAAGGAAGATGGAGGAAACAGGGACAGCAGAGAGAGGAAACAATCCAATTACAGTGGAGATAAAAGAAGACGAGACGAAATTTAAGTTGGAGACACGGCCGAAATTTGAAGGAAGTGGAGGTTCTATTCATGTTAAAGTCCCAACTTTCGACGGAAAATCATCATGGAACAACTACATGAAACAGTTCGAATCAGCCGCAAGAGCGAATGGATGGTCTGAAAAAGAAAAGGCTGTAAACCTGACTATCGCTCTTCGAGGAGATGCCTTAGATGTGCTTCAGACCATAGCCGTAGAGGAGACCGATGATTTCGAACAACTGAAGAAGAGGTTAAATATGCGATATGGCCACGAACATTTGGAGCATGTATATCAGTCGCAGCTTAAAAATCGTAGACAGAAGAAAGATGAGGCTCTTCAAGAATATGAGGTAGATATTGCCAGATTAGTACGATATGCTTATCCACCAGCTCCCGAAGACATGATGGAAAAATTGGCCGTTCAAACGTTTATTGATGGTCTTGGTGATCATGAAATGCAGAGAACACTACGATTAGCTCGTCACAAGACGCTGGTTGATGTCTTATCCGCCGCCCTCGAATACGAGTCAGCTACGCAGGCCTCTGGCGGGTACAGTAAAGTTAGGACTGTAAAAGAGGAAGGAGATGAAGATAAACTTGACCAGCTCGTTAATATGATGAAAAGTATTACATGCAAGAAAACGAAGACCATAAAATCAAGAAACTCACCATCAGGAAAACCAGAACGAGTCGGCTTTAGGGGAGCAGCTTCGACCCGGAACTTTTCCAAAGACCCTCTTATACTAATAGCTTCTTTGAAATGTCGTGAAGATAGTGTATATGTTGATGGAGACATAAATGGTAAAAAGCATACGTTGGTGGATACCGGAGCGACCAGAACCATTATACGTCCAACAGTTATAAACAGCCGTAAGAAACTGTTACCAACGAGGTTGCGACTTCGGACCTTCGGAAGACATTATAAATTAAAGAATTCACAACAAAATATAAATAATTATAAATAAATAAAAGACTTAACAGAACTATTGATTTTTCTCCCAACTTCCCGCCCATTAGACGAGAATATAACACTAGCTTTTGTGCAGGACCAGTCTTCCAGTTTGGAAAACAGCCGCAAAATGATTTTTCATTTTTTCACTTAAACATCACTTACTCAACCAACAAGGTTTTTTCAGCAATTTTCATAGAATCCATTATCAAATAGTAGATTAAATTTTACTGATATAGAGTTTGAAAATAAAATTAAAAATATTGTTGATAATATATTTAAAATCTAAAAAAAAAACAAGCTTAAAGATGTCTTTTAAACAAAATCTTAAGATTATTCAGTGGAACGTTAGATCTGTTAAAGCTAACAAAAAATCTTTTTACCAAATTTTAATAGAGGAAAAGTTTGATATCGCTATAATTTTTGAACATGGTATAAACTTAGTGATAACATTAAGTTTAATAACTTTAGCGTCATGCAGTTAATAGAGATAAAGGTGATGGGGAAGTATCAATTTTTATTTCACATAAAATTATATACAAACTCATTCAATTTAATCATAATTTTAATCCAAAAATTGAAGTTTGTGGAATCAATATCATTTTTGGTAACAACAAACTGAGTATAGTATCTCTATATGAACCCTCCGATGTTAGAGTGAATCATTTTGAGTGAATTTATTTAGTCAAATAAAACATGAATACATAATAGGAAGCGAATTTAACGCCCGTCACGGCATGTGGGGATCGTCTACATGCTCACATAATGGCAGTGTTGGTGAAAGCTTTAGATCATTGACTCAATCAACTTGATTGTTAAAGATGGATCTGCCAACAGGATTTTCACCAAATCACCAAAATGGTGGGACGAGGAGTACCGTGAGATATCGAATAAGAGAAAAACTGAATGCAAAAGATACAAACAAAATATATGTCTGGCAAATTTTGTTGAATATCAAAAATTAAATGCTAAATGTAAACGTACCTTCAAACAAAAATGTAGAAACAGTTGGGCCAGTTGGGTCTTAATCTAAATAGACAAATTCATACAACTGAAATATGGGATAGAATTAAGAAAATTAAAAAAAAATAAAAATCTGTATGTGCACCAAGAAACTATTATCGAATATTTGTTTCATAAAACATCTCTTTGCTATGTTATTCACCTATATATATATATATATATATATATATATATATATATATATATATATATATATATATATCATCGAGTTAGAATCTATGGAGAAGCTATGAGCATATTAACATGTGTATTAAAAACGGCGTAGGTAGGCGTGGCTAACGATGATACCAATATGGCGGTGGGATCATGGCCGGACTCAATAATATTAAAACTACAATAAAAATATGACTAGTTATTCAGAAGATTTAATCATAATCTATAAAAGTGCAATACATTTTTAATAAACTATGATTTATTTATCCCGCGGTAAACACTAAAAACACGATATATTATACATAAAGATAAATTAATACAGTCAAATACTATTAATTTATTCTCTGAAGTACGGGCCATTACTTTGTTTACATATTTGTATACTAACCTGTAGAACGTTATTCATGAAGAGTTTTTATTAACATTGCTTCTGCTACTACAACTACGTTGAGAACAAGAAACCATTATTATGCACTATCACAATATATTATTAAAGTTTCTATAAAAGTATTATAAAACTAAAAATATTCGAAAAACAACAAACATAAACAAACATATACGATCTGTCAAAAGTGTCAAAACAATCTTAATGATATTGGCCGAATTATATCACGAAACACTTTTTGGATTTTTTAAAAAATAATTTTATTTCGAAAATACAATGCAAAGTAACGTGCTATAATTTTAATTATTTTGAACTTAAAAACTTAAATATACTGAACAAAAATAAAGAGCGACCAATTGTTTTATAACATTGGTAACTGCTGACTCAGTGGGAACGTGTAAAAACCTTGGGTCCCGCTGACTCTGCTGATACGGCATGTGCAGGGATCCTTATCGGCTCTGGTAGTTGGAAGTTGAAACCTGATACCCTGGGAATCGTCGTTATAAGTAACATTGGTTGGTACAATGTATATAACAGCTCCCCCTTTTAGATGAAAGTTGGGGCGGGGCAACAACTTTTAGACTGTCTGTTGGTTAGTATTCAGTTGAATTTGCTTTTCTTCGTCTATGGAGTCGCTTAGGTGGATACTGGGTCTTCGCCTTGGAAGGATCTTCCTCCAATTCCTGGCGAAGGCTGTCTCTGGGTGTCTTGGTGGAAAGGGCGGATGGTCATTGTCATTGGTATTGCCAATTCTTATCTTGTATCTTCTCTTGGATCTGCATTTACATATGACGTAAAGAACAACAAGAGTCACAATGACACTATTGTTAAGATCGTGAACCAATTCAGATGTTTGTTGACGAATGGTTTATTGATTAGTTTATCGAGTTCTTCAGAATACTGATTTTTGTGATGGGCTATCTCGAGGTCTTCAGTATTGATCTTTCTAAGCTTGGACTGGGTGACTTCTGTAAGTAACATTGTCATAAACGTCGATTAATTTCTGAGAGTGTACTCTTGTACTACCAATAAAGGTATCGCACGTGGGTTGTAGTTTGAGTGCATGGTTAGTGTGGATGTTCTCCGATTTGACGTCTCTGGACTCGCATTTGATGGTAATAGACAGGAGGTCAGAAACTGTTATGAGCCACAGGTTCATGTTGATCTTCTGGACGTTGTAATCTTTGGCGAATACTACGGAAGTCTGGCATGTTCTGGGAAGGCGTTTTTGTCGTTTTAGAAGTTGGTCTTCGCATATGGCATCGCTGTCGATCGGGTATGTAAGTGTGCTGTAACAGATCTTGGTTAGAGCTCGCAAGATTTTGCATGACTCAAGACTATTTATTGTAAGGTATAACAATGAATCATCGTTTCGCGCAATTTATTTATGTGTTGTTGTTAATATTGAATGAAGACCTGTTCTATTATCCAGTATTGGTATTGGATAGAGACGATATAAAGTATACTTTTCGGCATCAGTAAAAGGAATATTTAAGACAAAACACAATTCTTGTATCTAGTTGATATTCGATAATATGGAGATATTGAGCTAGATTCGAGGTATATATTGATAATGGAAGATTATTTTTTTGTAATGATTGTGATATATGCCTAAGCGATTCAATTAAATCAAACGGGGTGATGATTAAGCTATGTAATTTTTTTAATCGAGCAAAGGTTATGGCATTTACTATATAATTTAACGAGTCTTCGATAAATGAATAGCTTTTCATTGGTAATTCACAAAAGTTTAGCATATCGATTTGAGATTGATAGAATTTTAATTGATTAGAGATATCCATTATTGACTCTCGAATTTCTTTAATAACATTGTTGAATGTTTCCTCATTTATTTGTAATTTCCGGATTGTGGCGTTGAAATTCTTAATAACAGAAGTGGTAACCGATGTTTGATTTTTCAATAGGTTTTTTATTTGATACTTATCGCGGGTTATTTTATTTATACATTCATTGAAATATTCGCCATCTGACGAATCTAAGTTTCCGGTAATTGATTTCCATATCGAACCTATTCCGTTAATAAGCCCACGTTTCTCTCGGAATGTGTACTGTTTCGTATCGGCCATTATTTCTGTATATTTGAGATTAACAGAACTAGAGATTTGTTTGAGAAGAATTATGTGAGTTTGGACTTCGGATTTGAATGCCAGCATTCGAGGTACATCTTCTTCAATGATATCCAATAAATTTTCTAAGATTTTGTAATTTTTGTCGCTAACGTCTTTGATTGGTTGCATGTATTTATATACAAGGAGGGTCCATTTGTCGTTTGAAATTTTGAGATTGGTTTCTTCATGAAAAAAGATTCTAATGGTGTTGTTGATTGGGGTTAACGTATACTAGTCGTGGATGACTGGAATCAGTCCGAGAAATCTGAAAGAAAATTACTCATGATTGGGTTTTAATCTATCAAAATTTATTTTCATTGTTCTATTGGTTTGGGTATTTAATAAAGTACCAGAATTTGCGTGGATTTCTTGGATTTCGAAAGGACCATTAAACTTATTGTAATGTTTTTATTAATTCTAATTTATTTATTATTTATTTATTAAAGGTTCTAGTTAAAGTCTTTATTTGTACTATATATATCTAATTTATTTTACACTTAATAATTATATAATTTATTTACATTTATAATTCGTGCGTTACAATTTAAACGCGGCGCGAATCTTCAAAATTAACTGTTTTCACAATGAAAGTTCCGTCATATTTATACGAAAACAGCTGTTTCTCGAACCCCATGGTTGTTGACCTGCTTTGCCTCGAATGCACGGGCCTATTTCCGGAACGGTCGAATGGACCGGTTTTTATTACTTGGAATTTCGAAAGATCGTAGAATCTAGAACATATTAGTGAATAAACAACATGTTTACAGGTTTTTAATATGACTCATATTTTTTACGTAACACTGCCCCCTCTTAAAAGATGGTTCCTCCTGGAACCTTGTCGGGACTGGAACTGGAACGGTATGCTGGTATCGGCAACTGGACCCTCTTTTACAACTTCCAGTTGTATAAAAATTACAAGGGACGGTTTTCTCTCCGCACCAGTAACTATGCGGATTGCAACAGACTAACACCTGGACTTCGGTGTCTTTAAAGATCTCCTCCACCATATTTCGGATAACCCTCCAATCTAATTGGCGGCACTGTAACTTTGGAATGGCTAACTTTTGCACGCCGGACTCTAGTACGTGCTCTCTTAATTGAAGTAAGGCTTCCCATACATCTCGGTAGGTAGGTTGGTCACGGGCAGTGTCTTTTGTTACCAGGTAGAAAAGGTAACGTGATGCTTCTTGGAGTTTCAAGGCTTTCCCAGGAGCTGGCACTTGGCATTGAAGTTCTGCAACTCAACCGAACTTCCTTCGAAAGACGGATGCCAACCCTGGTGCGTCTTTGATACTGGCCGGGATGGTAAGGGCCAGCGAGTAGTCATCGGGGAGAGCGAGTAGATCTTGCTTTTCTTCAGTGGTAACACCATGTCTTGCTTTACCGGTACCTCCATAGGCACCCATGAATTCCTCAAACGTGAGGTCAGACATATCTTGGACTTGGTTTACTTCCACTTCTTCATCTACGTCGTGGTCACCTTCGAAAGACGCCAGCCGGTTATGGTGTACTATTATCACTAGTATCGATAGTATTATCGGTAGTATATGTACTATTATATATATGACATCGTTGATCTTCTCCATAATTAAGTATGGGCCTTCCCAAAACTGCTGCAATTTGGGAGAACAACCTTTTCGCTTCTTGGGATTATAGAGCCAGACTTTGTCGTTCTTCTTAAAGCAACCCTTTTGTGTATCGTACCGTTTCTTCATTCGGTCGCTAGCGATCTGAAGATGGGAACGGACCAACTCATGTACATCGTCCATTCTTCTTCGTAATTCGATCACATAATCTTCACCTGCTACATCTTCTCCAGGTCGACACTCAAACTCTAGATCACAAGGTAGTCGCATTTCACGTCCGAATAGGACTTTGGCTGGTGTCTGACCTGTTGATTCGTTAACAGCAGATCTGTAGGCCATTGTGAAGAACGGAAGATATTGGTCCCAGTCTCGCTGATGATCGGACACCATCTTTGTCAAACATTTGCCCACTGTCCTATTCATTCGTTCTACCATACCATCCGATTGTGGATGATACGCGGTAGTTCTTGTTTTCTTCATGCCTAGTCTATCACATATTCCTTGGAATAGATCGCTTTCGAAGTTCCTGCCTTGGTCACTATGGATCTCTAAAGGCACTCCAAATCGGCTGATATATTCTTGGATCAACTTATCTGCAACGGTGGCGGCCTTTTGGTCTGGAAGTGTGTAAATCTCGACCCACTTAGTGAAGTAATCCATTACTACCAACATGTACTTGCCTCCATTTTCACTTTCTGGAAATGGCCCAGCGATGTCCAAAGCTATTCTTTCAAACGGGCTTCCAACATTATATTGTCTCATAGGAGCTCTCCTTTTTCGGTGAGGCCCGTTACTCGTAGCACAAATAGTACATTTCTTACACCAGTCTTTTACGTCGTCGGAACTGTTCATCCAATAAAACCGTTCCCGAATTCGCTGAAGGGTTTTCTTTACACCAAAATGCCCTCCTGATGGACTGTCGTGTAACTGACGAAGTACTTCGGCTATTCTGCTCTTTGGGATCACCAACTGTGTTCTCTTCTCTGGACCGTCATCATTTTCCAGTACTCGTTTGAGCAAGCCATCTTTCACGATAAATGAGTCCCACTGGGCCCAATACGTCTTAACTACTGAGCATAGGTTTGATATTTCTTGCCAAGGTGGTCGACGGTTTTCCTCTTTCCATTTTCGAATTTTCTGTATAACTGGATCTCTTTCCTGTTCTTCCATGATCTTAGTAGGCGTCCAGTCGTCGTTGACCATCGTTGTTCTTAGCACTGCTGTTAGCGCTGCGTTTTGTTGCAGTGGGAACACTCTGCTGGACATGGCCTTCTGGAAAGAGAATCAGCGTTTCTGTGGCTAACTCCGGCCCGGTGCTCAATCTTGAACTCGTATTCTTGGAGTCGTTCGATCCATCTGGCTATCTGACCCTCTGGATTCTTAAAATGCATCAACCACTTAAGGGCGGCATGGTCGGTTCGGATTAGAAACTTTATGCCATAGAGGTATTGATAGAAGTGCTCTACTGATTTAACTACTGCTAGAAGTTCTCTTCTCGTGGCGCAATAATTCCGCTCAGGTTTTGAAAGAACTTTACTAAAATAACCAAGGACTCTTTCCTGTCCTCCTTGAATCTGAGACAGCACTCCCCCAATTACCACATTACTTGCATCTGTATCTAAAATGAACTCTCCTTCTGGCAGTGGATACCCTAAAATTGGTGCTGTGATTAAATGCTTTTTTAAGGTCTCAAAGGCATTTTGGCAGTCTGTATCTCAGCGGTAATCTCTTGCTTCCTCTGTGAGTCGCGTTAATGGCTTAGCGATATCCGCAATCTCCTTAATAAACCTCCGGTAGTAAGTACATAGTCCCAGAAAACTTCTCACTTGATGTTTGTCAGTTGGTTTTGGCCATTCCTTAATGGAATCGATTTTTCCCTTATCCACGGCCACTCCTTCTTTACTGACTATATGACCCAGATAATTAACTTTACCTTGAAATAGCTGGCACTTCTTGGGGTTTAGCAACAATTGGGCAGCTTTAAGTCGATTAAAAACGTTTTCTAAATTCCTCAAATGATCTTCAAATGTCTCCCCAAGACGATTATGTCATCTAGATAAACTAGGCATGTTTTCCAAGATAACCCTCTCAACACATTTTCCATAAGCCTCTCAAATGTCGCAGGAGCATTACAGAGTCCAAATGGCATAACGTTGAATTGCCATAATCCAGATCCTGTGGTGAAGGCTGTCTTTTCTTTATCTACCGGGTCCATTTCTACCTGCCAGTATCCAGACTTCAAATCCAAAGTAGAAAATAATTTACTTCCAGTCAATGTGTCCAAATGTGTCATCGATCTGAGGCAGAGGATAACTATCTTTCTTGGTAACGTTGTTCAGCAAACGGTAATCTACACAGAACCTCGTTGTTCCGTCTTTCTTCTTAACCAGGACCACCGGCGAGACCCATGGGCTCGTAGAAGGTTCTATTACCCCGTCTTTCTTCATTTCCTGAACAATCGTTTCCGCTTCCTCTCTTTTCGCCTGTGTTAATCGTCGAGCTGTTTGACGAATTGGCTTAGCATTACCAGTATCAATTTTATGCTTAACAACGGTAGTTCTTCCCGTCTTTCCTCCTTTCGGTACGAAAATATCACGATACTGCCGAAGAAATTCCCTTAATTTCCTTTTCACCATCTGATTTAGAGACTGTCCTGCAACTGTAACCATTTGGTCGAATTTGTCGTTGGAATTATCAGATGTTGTCGCCTGACGGATTATGGATGTCACAGGTACACAAGTTCCTACTTTTGTCTCTTTCTTGATGGTCACTGAGTAGTCGTTGACATTGATAAGTCTCACAGGAATTTCTTTAGCCGAAGTCACCAATTCCTTTCCAATTATGATTCCACGGCCGAACACATCGTCGTGGTTCCAAGGCTCCATCATAACAGGTGTCCCTTCGTCTACAATTCCCTGTAGTCGCGCTAATATGATCGTTTCGCTTCTCGCAGGCACGACTGTATCTTCTTCAACGGCTGCTTGCATAGTGTTGTCATCATGTGGATGGAGAAATACCTCCTCATTACCAACTTTGATTACCTTATTCTTAAAATCCAATTGGAATCCATGCGTATTCATTACGTCCATTCCTAATATAACATCCTCTTCGATGTCAGCAACTATAACAGTATGGACGAACTTTTCTGCTCCAATTCCTAATTGTATCTGGATTTCTCCATGAATGTTGGCATTTTCACCCGTAGCGGTCCGAAGTCGCAACCTCGTTGGTAACAGTTTCTTACGGCTGTTTATAACTGTCGGGCGTATAATGGTTCTGGTCGCTCCGGTATCCACCAATAACGTATGTTTTTTACCATTTATTTCTCCATCTACATATACACTATCTTCACGACATTTCAAAGAAGCTATTAGTATGAGAGGGTCTTTGAAAAAGTTCTGGGTCGAAGCTGCCCCCCTAAGGCCGACCCGTTCTAGTTTTCCTGATGGTGAGTTTCTTGATTTGCGTCGTACCTAGGATGCTTACAGGAGCTTCGTACGTGTCCTATTTCGCCACAATTCCAGCATCTTATGGTCTTCGTTTTCTTGTATGTCATGCTTTTCATCATATTAACGAGCTGGTCAAGTTTATCTTCATCTCCTTCCTCTTTTACAGTCCTAACTTTACTGTAACCGCCAGAGGTCTGCGTAGCTGACTCGTATTCGAGGGCGGCGGATAAGACATCAACCAGCGTCTTGTGACGAGCTAATCGCAATGTTCTCTGCATTTCATGATCACGAAGACCATCAATAAACGTTTGAACGGCCAATTTTTCCATCATGTCCTCGGGAGCTGTTGGATAAGCATATCGTACTAATCTGGCAATATCTACCTCATATTCTTAAGGGCCTTATCTTTCTTCTGTCTTCGATTTTTAAGCTGTGACTGATATACATGCTTCAAATGTTCGTGCCCATATCGCATATGTAACCTCTTTTTAAGTTGTTCGAAATCATCCGTCTCCTCTACGGCTATGGTCTGAAGCACATCTAAGGCATCTCCTCGAAGAGCGATAGTCAGGTTTACAGCCTTTTCTTTTTCAGACCATCCATTCGCTCTTGCAGCTGATTCGAACTGTTTCATGTAGTTGTTCCATGACGATTTTCCGTCGAAAGTTGGGACTTTCACATGGACAGAACCTCCACTTCCTTCAAATTTCGGCCGTATTTCCAACTTACATTTCGTCTCGTCTTCTTTTGTCTCTACTGTAATCAGATTGTTTCCTCTCTCTGCTGTCCCCGTTTCCTCCATCTTCCTTTCCATCTCTTTCCATATCTTTTCTTCGAAGGCCAACATATCGGCAGCAACTTGGTCTTTTAACGAAGATATTCTATCGTCGAGGGCAGACATCTCAGAAGTGACTTTAGAGATTTCCGAAGAGATGTTAGCAGAAACTTTGCTTTCTAGAGAAGAAATCTCGTTAGAAACTTTGTCTTCTAAAGAAGTGATGTCGCCGGAGACTTTCGAAATATCGCCGGAAACTTTGTTCTCTAATGATGCGATGTCACCAGAAACTTTGTTCTCTAGTTTCGAAATCGACGAGATGACAGCACCATGTTTATCTTCAAATATATACGTTTCTGGATTAAACCCATCTTCCTCCAAAGCGTTCTTTAGTAGTTGGACTAGCTCAGCCTTTTTTTCCGGTAGAAGCTAATTCTCTGTCCTCGAGATGTCTTCTTAAATTCGTCACTGTGAGCTCATAAATCGTAGTCATTTTCACAATTTAAAAATATTCACTTCGGAATAACACTTGTTATATTATTATAAGTCTAATTTATCTTCTATTTAACTTCTGACACCATTTGTAATGTTTTTATTAATTCTAATTTATTTATTATTTATTTATTAAAGGTTCTATTTATAACACTCACAAATTTATTAAAGTCTTTATTTGTACTATATATATCTAATTTATTTTACACTTAATAATTATATAATTTATTTACATTTATAATTCGTGCGTTACAATTTAAACGCGGCGCGAATCTTCAAAATTAACTGTTTTCACAATGAAAGTTCCGTCATATTTATACGAAAACAGCTGTTTCTCGAACCCCATGGTTGTTGACCTGCGTTGCCTCGAATGCACGGGCCTATTTCCGGAACGTTCGAATGGACCGGTTTTTATTACTTGGAATTTCGAAGGGTCGTAGAATCTAGAACATATTAGTGAATGAACAACATGTTTACAGGTTTTTAATATGACTCATATTTTTTACGTAACATTATGTTGGGCTTTATCTTTAATTTGCGATTCCTTGACGTAAACCTTATCGCCTATTTTATATTCTGGAGAGTTTGATGACACGTGTTGATCGAATCTTTCTTTAGCCTTTTCTTTTTGTCGTTCCGTCTTGGATCGTGCCACTTTATAGAAATATTGAATACGATTACTTAAATCCGTAACGTACTTTGATATAAGGTTTTTCTCATTGTATAGTATTTCGGGTGATCTAAAAGAAGTATGTCCAAAAATGAGTTCGTACCGTGTAAATCCGTGGGTTTTGTTTTTTTGTGTTATTGTAGCAAATAACTGCATAAGGTAGAACATTAAAACGGATGTACATCGGGATGTTCAGCTTGATTAGCTCTTATCATTTCGCTTAGGGTTGCGTGAAATCTATTGATAGAACCGTTAGATTGTGGATGGCACACGCTTGAGAAGGTTAGTTTTATGTCGTACAATTCACAAAGATCTTTCATCAAAGTATTGTCGAATTCACGTCCATAGTCACAGTGTATGCGTAATGGTGTGCCATAGTGTTGGAAAAAGACAATAAGATTATTGACGACTGATTTAGCTGCTTTGTCTTCAAGCGGATACGCCTGTGTGAACTTAGTGAGCTCGTCTCTGATAGGGCGTAATTTTTGGTAAGGTATTCGAAAGGATCTATGTTAATTCTTTCGAACGGTGTTTTAGGTGTTTCGGTGATGACTAACGGGTTACTTAATTTTTTCCTACAGATCTTTACTTTTTGACAGATTTCGCAGTTTTTTATAAAATTTTCTACATCCTCTGTGATGCCATGCCAATTATACTTTTCTTTTATTCTTCGTATAGTCTCATTTATACCCCGATGGAGATTGCTTTTGCCATGGTGATAATGATCTAGTATTTGGGGTATTTCATCCTGTTCCGGAGTTTTAATGACATCTTGACAGATTCTCAATTTTATTTCTCTATCGGCAAAATAAATGAAAATATTTCTAGAATTGGTAATTTGAGTTGATTTTCGACGTAATAGATTTGCGATAGGTTAAATTCATTTTGTGAGACATAAACGATATAGAATAGGTGTTGTACTACTGTTTTGGGATCTAAAGGAAGGGGAATGATAAAATATTTCCGATTTTTGACAGTTTTTACAAAATATGTTAATCTTTGACAAATTAAAATCTATATCGTTTTCGTCGAAGACGTCGTCTAATATTTTATGATGTATTTCCTCCATTTTATTTTGTCTAAGAAAGGTAATGATGTTCTTATGCGATTTGTCTAGTAATTGATCATTAGATATTTCAATTTTAGAATAATCAATGAGTGATTTAATTTTATACAGTTCGACAAATCTATTAAAATGTTCAGTGATTTCTTCTTCTTCATCGATTTCATTTAGCTCTTCGTCAGATTCCGTATCATTCGAAGCTAATATTGATATTTTCTTATGAAAATTCGCACATTCTTTAAAATTATTGATTTTTATTCGAGAAAGGGCGTCCGCATTTTGGTTGGTTTTTCCCGGTTTATGAATGATTTTATAATTGTACGCCTTAAGCTTGAGGTGCCATCTAGCTAGTCTGCTTCCAAAGTCTTTTACAGAAACTAACCAGGTAAGTGGACGGTGATCAGTTACTAGTTTGAATTTTCTTCCGAACAGATAGGGTCGGAAATGTTTTACAGCCCATACGATGGCAGGAAGCTCTCGCTTAATGGTCGAATATCGTGTTTCAGCATTACAAAGGGTACGTGAAGCATATACTATAGTTAGATCTTTTCCAATGGGGCCTTGGACTAATATGACGCCGATGACGAATGCACTTGCATCTGTTGTGAGAACAAATAGTTTCTCAAAGTTTGGATAGGTCAGGATCGGGTCAGAAATTAAAGCGATTTTCAAATCTTTAAAAGCTTGCCTGCAATCTGGATCAAAATTAAAAGCAACGTCTTTTTGGAGTGGTCTAGTGAGAGGTTTGGAGAGTTTGGCAAAATTTTTAATACAACGACGATAGTAACCGGCTAGACCTAGGAAAGATTTTATTTCTTTTGGTGTTTTCGGTTGAGAAAATCGTTGAATACAATCGACTTTTGAAGGGTTAGGCTTGATGCTAACTTGGGTAATGATATGTTCGAGATACGCCACCTCTTTCCTGATAAATTCATATTTATCATGCTGGATTTTAAGATTAGCCTTTCGAAGACGTTTGAAGACTTCAGTAAGGCGGGAAATGTGCTCGTGAATGGTAGGGGAATATACTATAATGTAGTCCATGTAGACAAGACATCGTTCGTTCAAAATACCTAAAAGAATATTGTCCATGACACGGTGGAATGTGGCGAGTAAATTCATAGTGTCCGTTTTCTACGGAGAAGGCTGTTTTAGGAATGTGTTTGGGATCGATTTCGACATGATGAAACCCGGAGGCAAGATCAAGAGTTGTGAAATATCGACACTTTCCAAGCTGGTCTAAGAGATCGGAGATATTAGAAAGAGGGTATTTATCGTCAATGGTACATTCATTGAGCTTGCGATAGTCTATTACTACTGGCCATTTTTGTTCTCCAGATGAAACCATTTTTTTGGGAACGACCCAAACAGGAGATGACCAAAGAGAAGTAGAGGGATGATACCTTCGTTGACCATCTTATTCACTTGAGATTTTACGTCTTCTTTGTGGACCTGAGGATATCTGTATGACTTCGTAAAAATGGGTTTGGCGTTGTTGGTCTCAATTTGATGTTTGATCTCACTGGTGAAAGTGAGGTTGTGTCCCTCTAACTAAAATATGTCTTCATAATTTAAGCAAAGATTGTAAGTAGTTCTTGTTCTTCCTCGTTAAGATGTTCTGTTCGAAGTCGAGATTTGATTTTGTTGGTACGGTCAATTTTATCACAACAATAATTTACCAAGTTATCGTTTGACTGGAAATTTCGGATAGGGTAGTTCGAATAGGGTTCAATTACGATATCAGAAAAATTGATAATTTTGGGAATTGCGTTTGCATTTACTACGGATGTCAGAAATTCTCCTTTTTCATTTCTATGTACTAATGCGTTGGAGATATGGACTTTATCTTTTTCTTTTTTTGCAAAATTGCATCTGTATTAGACAGATGACATGTTAACTTGAATATTTGCTCGGATTTGGGATCTATTTTACTATTTTAATTTGATTAGGGGGTTCATTGTTAAGCGAATTAGTTTCTACTTTGTAGAGAGGTAATGTTTTAAAGTTTGTTATTAGTTGTTTGTTTTTGAGGTGTATTGTACATTCGCAATGTTTTAAAAAATCGAGGCCTAAGATTCCATCGAAATCAATATCTAAATTATGGATAAACACCTTATGGGGTTTCCTACATGAAACAGGACCAAAATTGATTCAGTGACAAAAATCTTTTGATCTGTAATACCCTGTATGGTAATTTTTTCGGGAAAACGTGGTTTGAAAATTTTCGCGGTACTTTCTTTAAAGATAGAGATACCAGCACCGGTATCGATAAGTAATTTAAACGTATTTGATGCGTCTTTTATATAATACAGGTTTTTAGAGTTCACAGCAAGAAGAGGGCTCAGACAAAATTGTGTTCTGGAAAGTTCAGAGATGGGTTCATGGTTGAAATCAAAGTTTGAATCTGATTCTGTATTTGAGACAAATATTCATTCATTGAACTGGTATCGTCCGGTGGGTGGTTCTGGTTCGGGACTGTGAGAAAATCCTGATAGCCTTGACTATCAATTAAATCGGTTGATTGATCGAATAAATGGTAATAATCAGGAGGTGAATAATTATTATCGGAGAAATCTTCGTATTGGTAGCTTTTATTTGGAGTTGGGTATAGTCATTAACATAGTCAGGTTCGTAGTTAACGAAATGAGCTCTGTGCCTATCGTTTAAAAAATTAGGATTCTTATGCATTAAAGAAGGGCGTACTTGTGAGTTATTTTGATTTGGTGTGAATTGAGGTCTTTGTTGTTAATTGGGTCTATTGATTTCGTAATTATTATTTGAACTAAAAGTTGGTCTCTGAAAGCAATTATTTGGGGCGTTATTGAAGTTTTGATGGCTATTGAAATTTCGAGAATTGTTAAAATTGTCCGAATTGTTGAAATTCTGCGAGTTATGTTGGGAATTTTGCGGAGAACGACATTCATTGTTCGAGTGACCCATACGTCCAAAAAACGTGCATCTAGGTGGTTGAAGGACTGGTCTTCTGATGGGTTGACTGTTTTGATTGGGTTTTGAAGGATTGGGTCGATTGATTTTCTGTATTTCGAAATAGGATAATTGTAACTCTCGTCTGATGCGGACCTGAGCTTCAAGAAGGTGATAGGGGTTCGATAGGGTGATCGAATAGGGTTCAATTACGATATCGGAAAAATTGATAATTTTGGGAATTGCGTTTGCATTTACTACGGATGTTAGAAATTCTCCTTTTTCATTTCTATGTACTAATGCGTTGGAGATATGGACTTTATCTTTTTCTTTTTTTGCAAAATTGCATCTGTATTAGACAGATGACATGTTAACTTGAATATTTGCTCGGATTTGGGATCTATTTTACTATTTTAATTTGATTAGGGGGTTCATTGTTAAGCGAATTAGTTTCTACTTTTTAGAGAGGTAATGTTTTAAAGTTTGTTATTAGTTGTTTGTTTTTGAGGTGTATTGTACATTCGCAATGTTCTAAAAAATCGAGGCCTAAGATTCCATCGAAATCAATATCTAAATTATGGATAAACACCTTATGGGGTTTCCTACATGAAACAGGACCAAAATTGATTCAGTGACAAAAATCTTTTGATCTGTAATACCCTGTATGGTAATTTTTTCGGGAAAACGTGGTTTGAAAATTTTCGCGGTACTTTCTTTAAAGATAGAGATACCAGCACCGGTATCGATAAGTAATTTAAACGTATTTGATGCGTCTTTTATATAATACAGGTTTTTAGAGTTCACAGCAAGAAGAGGGCTCAGACAAAATTGTGTTCTGGAAAGTTCAGAGATGGGTTCATGGTTGAAATCAAAGTTTGAATCTGATTCTGTATTTGAGACAAATATTCATTCATTGAACTGGTATCGTCCGGTGGGTGGTTCTGGTTCGGGACTGTGAGAAAATCCTGATAGCCTTGACTATCAATTAAATCGGTTGATTGATCGAATAAATGGTAATAATCAGGAGGTGAATAATTATTATCGGAGAAATCTTCGTATTGGTAGCTTTTATTTGGAGTTGGGTATAGTCATTAACATAGTCAGGTTCGTAGTTAACGAAATGAGCTCTGTGCCTATCGTTTAAAAAATTAGGATTCTTATGCATTAAAGAAGGGCGTACTTGTGAGTTATTTTGATTTGGTGTGAATTGAGGTCTTTGTTGTTAATTGGGTCTATTGGTTTCGTAATTATTATTTGAACTAAAGGTTGGTCTCTGAAAGCAATTATTTGGGGCGTTATTGAAGTTTTGATGGCTATTGAAATTTCGAGAATTGTTAAAATTGTCCGAATTGTTGAAATTCTGCGAGTTATGTTGGGAATTTTGCGGAGAACGACATTCATTGTTCGAGTGACCCATACGTCCAAAAAACGTGCATCTAGGTGGTTGAAGGACTGGTCTTCTGATGGGTTGACTGTTTTGATTGGGTTTTGAAGGATTGGGTCGATTGATTTTCTGTATTTCGAAATAGGATAATTGTAACTCTCGTCTGATGCGGACCTGAGCTTCAAGAAGGTGATAGGGGTTCGATAGGGTGATCGAATAGGGTTCAATTACGATATCGGAAAAATTGATAATTTTGGGAATTGCGTTTGCATTTACTACGGATGTTAGAAATTCTCCTTTTTCATTTCTATGTACTAATGCGTTGGAGATATGGACTTTATCTTTTTCTTTTTTTGCAAAATTGCATCTGTATTAGACAGATGACATGTTAACTTGAATATTTGCTCGGATTTGGGATCTATTTTACTATTTTAATTTGATTAGGGGGTTCATTGTTAAGCGAATTAGTTTCTACTTTTTAGAGAGGTAATGTTTTAAAGTTTGTTATTAGTTGTTTGTTTTTGAGGTGTATTGTACATTCGCAATGTTCTAAAAAATCGAGGCCTAAGATTCCATCGAAATCAATATCTAAATTATGGATAAACACCTTATGGGGTTTCCTACATGAAACAGGACCAAAATTGATTCAGTGACAAAAATCTTTTGATCTGTAATACCCTGTATGGTAATTTTTTCGGGAAAACGTGGTTTGAAAATTTTCGCGGTACTTTCTTTAAAGATAGAGATACCAGCACCGGTATCGATAAGTAATTTAAACGTATTTGATGCGTCTTTTATATAATACAGGTTTTTAGAGTTCACAGCAAGAAGAGGGCTCAGACAAAATTGTGTTCTGGAAAGTTCAGAGATGGGTTCATGGTTGAAATCAAAGTTTGAATCTGATTCTGTATTTGAGACAAATATTCATTCATTGAACTGGTATCGTCCGGTGGGTGGTTCTGGTTCGGGACTGTGAGAAAATCCTGATAGCCTTGACTATCAATTAAATCGGTTGATTGATCGAATAAATGGTAATAATCAGGAGGTGAATAATTATTATCGGAGAAATCTTCGTATTGGTAGCTTTTATTTGGAGTTGGGTATAGTCATTAACATAGTCAGGTTCGTAGTTAACGAAATGAGCTCTGTGCCTATCGTTTAAAAAATTAGGATTCTTATGCATTAAAGAAGGGCGTACTTGTGAGTTATTTTGATTTGGTGTGAATTGAGGTCTTTGTTGTTAATTGGGTCTATTGATTTCGTAATTATTATTTGAACTAAAAGTTGGTCTCTGAAAGCAATTATTTGGGGCGTTATTGAAGTTTTGATGGCTATTGAAATTTCGAGAATTGTTAAAATTGTCCGAATTGTTGAAATTCTGCGAGTTATGTTGGGAATTTTGCGGAGAACGACATTCATTGTTCGAGTGACCCATACGTCCAAAAAACGTGCATCTAGGTGGATGAAGGACTGGTCTTCTGATGGGTTGACTGTTTTGATTGGGTTTTGAAGGATTGGGTCGATTGATTTTCTGTATTTCGAAATAGGATAATTGTAACTCTCGTCTGATGCGGACCTGAGCTTCAAGAAAGTCTTTGGATTACTAGCACGAATGATGTGGGCGATCCTTGGATCGAGGCCGATCAATAAGGCATTGAGCGCCATTGATTCGATTAATACAATTTGGGCCTGTTTCTATACAGCAGAGAGGTTAGATTTCTGTATGTTAGGATGTATTTTTGCATTAAGGACTTGGACAAGATTGAGGAATGTAAGAGCTGATTCATTCGGAAGCTGTTTGACTCTCTGTAAATCTTGTATCAAAGAAGATAGGTCTTTAGTGTCACCAAAATGGGAAGTAAGACGCTGCTTGATTTCTAGATATGATAATGGATTTCTTAAACTTATATATTGCGCTGCTCTTCCGCGTAATTTATTTTTTATGCGAATTACTAATAGTGGTTTTTGATCAAGCGTAGACATTGTAGGCATAATCACAAGCATTTAAAAATGTGTGTAAAAATATCTGATCGCCTTCAAATTCGGGTACGATAGAAAATATTTTAGATAATTTATAAGGTTTTATTTCAGGTTGATTCTTGGTGCGAGATGCGGGACGAGAAGTGTTGCCGTTGTCATTCATGGTGGTCAATAAATCAATAAATGAAATAAAAAATATAAGATTATGGATTGATTAACTAAATAATTAATCAAAATATAAATCTCAAAATAATAAATCAAAATATCGGAAAACACACTGTCTGATTAGCGGAATAATCGACAAAAATAATCGTTTAATAAAATGGAATTAAAAAAAATTGACGATTTACAGAATAATCGCCAAAAGTTTATAATTATTAAAGCAATTAGCAAAAAATATTTAAATTCGGCATGATTTATTAATTGAAAGAATAATTGGAATCGAACAGTATGTAATAATAAAAAGTATAAAACAAAAATTATACACGAGATGATTCAATGTTAGACTTACATTAGTTCCAAAAACATCAAGTCGTCTTGTCTCGACAGTTGTTCTACCAGGTGCTTCACTTGATGTTCCTTCCGTAGATTTCTGCAAAGTTAGGACGCCACTATTTTTTGGAGTTTGCTGGTTCTTTTCTGAATAAAGGATTGGAATCCACCGTTGTCAGTTAAGTTCTTCCTTGTTCTTTCCAGATTCTACTGACTGCGCCAATTTTTATATCACGAAACACTTTTTAGACTTTTTAAAAAATAATTTAATTTAGAAAATACAATGCAAAGTAACGTGCTATAATTTTAATTATATTGAACTTAATACTTAAATATACTGAACAAAAATAAAGAGAGAAAAATTGTTTTATAACATTGGTAACTGCTGACTCAGTGGGAAAGTGTAAAAACCTTGGGTCCCGCTGACTTTGCTAATACGGCATGTGCAGGGATCCTTACCGGCTCTGGTAGTTGGAAGTTGAAACCTGATACCCTGGGAATCGTCGTTATAAGTAACATTGGTGGGTAAACTCACCAGTCTTCTGGGTTGAACAGCGTTGATTTCCATTGCGCCGAGCTTTCGTACGACTCTACATGAAGTTGCTGATCCTGAGACAAAGTGTTTACGAGGACTTGAGTTGCTATCATCAAGTCCGTACGTTGCCATGTTATCAAATCCACTGGTAACTTTAACATCTTAATACATAAGATCGAATAATGTAAACCTAATTTTAACCTACAACTTTTAACGGGTTTTTACCCAGATACTTAGTGCCTTTAAACATGTATACCTAGACACTGATGATGGAATATGGATTCAAAAAACGTTCTGTCTTTATGACATAGCCCGATTGGGTTTTTTAATTCTATACCTTTTATAAAGGATTTTAATAAATAAATTTTTTGTGACACATGCTATACAGCCAGCTACAGGAATTTAGTTTCCTTGTGGAAACATTATATATTTATTATTATATCACATAAACAGTTATTACAAATAAAATTATCCAAATTTATAAACAAACCTTACAATGAGTTTAACCTATTAACAAAATAGAATTTAAAATTTTTGTTATGTACCAAATGACAGAAGAGAATAATACTGTCATATGTCGAAATGAAATATCAAACTTTTCTGAAATATTAATTAATTATCAAGGTTAACTTTATTTAAAAGAAGGACTAAAATATGACAATTAGCTGATCCATAAAACTTATATTTATTTAAAATTTTTTAATTAGTCATGAAAGCAAATCTTAGTATATTAACTATTTTGCTTAGAAAAATTTAACAAAAACTATTTTGCTTCACTGGCTAACTATTTGATTTTAAGTTATTAAGAAGGTTTATTACATTGGAATTTGATACAAAACAAACAGACTGTCCCACACAAATTTCAAATTATCCGGATTGACCAATGGAGACACAAAATGAACAAATCTTGGGGAGGTCAAATATCGAATTGGGCTTCAGGTTATCCTGATGATAACAATATATATCCTTTAAAACTCGGCTACTTAATTTTCACTTAAAACCAAGTGGACCTCTTAAAACCTTGGAAACGCTGTTTTTTAAATCCCTTCAGAATACAGCAACAGACTGGTGATTATCTCACTTTACAAAGACTGACAAATAGCATTTTGAGATTAAATTCACCTCCTTCTAACTCATGGAATTAAACAAAAAATCTGCCGTTTTTTTTGGAACTATCATCGAAAAGGATCTTTACTGTTCAGAACCCAATCTGCTTTCCCATTCTTTCGACTATTACACTTTACAAATTCCCGATGTTACAAAATTCTTCATGACTACAAGAATAAAACCAACTGCTATCGCGATTCATCGAAGAGTGTTCTCATCACCCAAAAATAGTATAAACATAAGTGAAATACCAATTATAATTATTATAAACAGACTAAAAATGTTTATATTACCAATCTCGGAGACGCAAAAAGTTTAAAAATAATTTTTGGTGTCTAATTCGGTAAAACAGAAATGCTACAATTTTAAGGATGATTTAATTTCCGATTCTAACAGGTGTGATCTAACAAAAGCAAAAATGGAACGTTCATTTCGTATTCATAAATTTCCATCTAAAATATACACAAATCTTATGCCAATAGATAAGAAGTCAACTGTGTTATTATGGCTTTGTGATACTGGAAAAATCCCTGCTACTTACCATGGCTTCTAAAGAACTCTACATTCTGATATATCAGAAAAATATTAAAATACTGCAAGCAGTGACGACAGATAAATATAAAAACAATTTAGTAAATAAGAACCCCTGATTTTTTGCGTTAATCAAGACTTTATCTTGCTGTATTCGAAAACTTAAAAAATGAGTTAATATAGCCTTCGCTGGATGAGTCGAAATAGTGAAAAATAGTAGTAGTGAAAGTTGTACTGATAAACTATAAGCTTTACTGAAAAATGACTTTAGGGGAAATAACATATATGAGTTTCGAGAAAATTCCAAAGAAGTTGTATTTGAAAAATTTAAGCTGTAATGTCAAAAACCAGAAACCAATCAGCGAACGTAGAGGAATTAGTAGTAATGATGAATGTCATATCAGTATATATATATATATATATATATATATATATATATATATATATATATAAATATCCAAAATAAATATGGGCATACGTGTTGGGCAAGAGCATTTATCTGTTAAAATAACTGATAGAAAAGAGTTGTTCGCCAAATATTTGAAACGGTGAAGATAATTTCAAAGATGTGAAAAATGATGTCCATCAGCTAAGAACTCAAATGAACGCATTGAAACAAGGGCAACCGTTTAAGTGCGAAGGCGTGTCCATGTAAAAGCAGCAGGTCAGGCTCGAAAATCACAGCTCAATCTTAGCCTAGAAAGACCACATGGACCGCGGATGAAAATGGCTTACGTAAGTAATGATTAATAATAAAACTTGAGCCTGAAGGTTACACGAATGGAAGATGTATTAGAAGTAAGAATTGTACGAAAATAGTATTAATGGTTATCAGCACTGGAACAACTCATGCTAATGTGAGAAGATATTTATTATCATCAACAATAGTATTAACAGAGACACCCTAGACATTTATGTTTTTATTTAAGAATTATTTACTTACCCGTGGGAGGTTCCATCATAAGAAGAGCTTGATGGACCGCCCCTAACCCTGCACCAACTTCCGGTTGATTTGGCTGCTGATTGGCATCATTCTGATCCCCCTCTTGATTTTCTTTTTTATCATTGTCACCCAATAAGTATGAATGCATATTCAAAATCCACGCTATAAGACGACACCAATTGCGAACCAAACCTAAAAATTTAAATATTCCGGTACTTAATTTGAAAAGTAAATAAACTAAAATTGAAACGTAAAACGAAACTAATTAAGAACTAATACCAAAATTGAAACTAATGTCAAAATTATGTGTGGGAAATAAATAATAAACGAAGAAGAATGAAAATGAAACAAAAAGGAAACCCAATTTTAAAAACAGGAAGAAAAAGCCCACCCTAATAAAATAGAATTTAAAACAATAGTAACGTAAAACTGACAACGAAACATAGTTACGGCCAATAAAAATAAAACATGAAAAATATAGAATATGAAACACTGGAACATAAAATGTGAGATAAATCAAGCAACTAGAATTTTATCTCGATTGACCATATAAAATGATAAAAAGAGGATTGTAACATTTCTTTTAGTCCTAGCCAATCAGATATGTATAAATTAAAATATATAAAAAAAAATGAATTGCCTACCTACATACTTAACGTATAGTAGAATCTCACTAATCCGACACTATTAAAAACTAGAGAGTGTAGGATTCTTAGAATGAAAAAAAAAAAAGAAAAAGACAGTTAAGATTTGATTTCACGTACAGGGCGCCTGCGCATCCGCTTATACGTATTTGGGCCTAATAGGCCTCATCAGAACGACTTTCGCAGTCTCTCTGAACGTGAAAATAAATAAAATAAATCTTTTCTGTCTTAGGAAGCAACTCTAACATGGCTTCGTATAGACGCAAATAGCGACATCTGATAATAAAATCCGTAAACTAATTTTCGAAACCAAATTCAGAATTTCGCTTTAATCTGTGCCTTCTAAGAATTGCAAGGCAAAATAGACGTTGATAAACATGTTATTAGAGACATGGGGAATCTAAAAATTGCATTCCACAACATATCTCCTCAACTAAGCAAAATTCTTAGCGAATTGGTGTCTAGTACTCGTACAGAGTATATCGGAATAAAAAGGAAAAGACAGTTAAGATTTGATTTCACGTACAGGGCGCCTGCGCATCCGCTTATACGTATTTCGGCCTAATAGGCCTCATCAGAACGGCTTTAGCAGTCGCTCTGAACGTGAAAATAAATCTTTTCTGTCTTAGGAAGCAACTCTAACATGGCTTTGTATAGACGCAAATAGCGACATCTGATAATAAAATCCGTAAACTAATTTTCGAAACCAAATTCAGAATTTCGCATTAATCTGTGCCTTCTAAGAATTGCAAGGCAAAACAGACGTTGATAAACATGTTATTAGAGACATGGGGAATCTAAAAATTGCATTCCACAACATATCTCCTCAACTAAGCAAAATTCTTAGCGAATTGGTTTCTAGTACTCGTACAGAGTATATCGAAATAAAAAGAAAAAGACAGTTAAGATTTGATTTCACGTACAGGGCGCCTGCGCATCCGCTTATACGTATTTCGGCCTAATAGGCCTCATCAGAACGGCTTTCGCAGTCGTTCTGAACGCGAAAATAAATCTTTTCTGTCTTAGGAAGCAACTCTAACATGACTTCGTATAGACGCAAATAGCGACATCTGATAATAAAATCCGTAAACTAATTTTCGAAATCAAATTCAGAATTTCGCTTTAATCTGTGTCTTCTAAAAATTGCAAGACAAAACAGACGTTGATAAAGATATTATTAGAGACATGGAGAATCTAAAAATTGCATTCCACAACATATCTTCTCAACTAAGCAAAATTCTTAGCGAATTGGTTTCTAGTACTCGTATAGAGTATATCGGAATAAAAAGGAAAAGACAGATTTGATTTCACGTGCAGGGCGCCTGCGCATCCGCTTATACATATTTCGGCCTAATAGGCCTCATCAGAACGGCTTTAGCAGTCGCTCTGAACGTGAAAATAAATCTTTTCTGTCTTAGGAAGCAACTCTAACATGGCTTCGTATAGACGCAAATAGCGACATCTGATAATAAAATCCGTAAACTAATTTTCAGAATTTCGCTTTAATCTGTGCCTTCTAATAACATCTTTATCAACGCCTGTTTTGCCTTGCAATTCTTAGAAGACACAGATTAAAGCGAAATTCTGAATTTGGTTTCGAAAATTAGTTTACGGATTTTATTATCAGATGTCGCTATTTACGTCTATACGAAGCCATGTTAGAGTTGCTTCCTAAGACAGAAAAGATTTATTTTCGCGTTCAGAACGACTGCGAAAGCCGTTCTGATGAGGCCTATTAGGCCGAAATACGTATAAGCGGATGCGCAGGCGCCCTGTACGTGAAATCAAATCTTAACTGTCTTTTCCTTTTTATTCCGATATACTCTGTACGAGTACTAGACACCAATTCGCTAAGAATTTTGCTTAGTTGAGGAGATATGTTGTGGAATGCAATTTTTAGATTCTCCATGTCTCTAATAATATCTTTATCAACGTCTGTTTTGTCTTGCAATTTTTAGAAGGCACAGATTAAAGCGAAATTCTGAATTTGATTTCGAAAATTAGTTTACGGATTTTATTATCAGATGTCGCTATTTGCGTCTATACGAAGTCATGTTAGAGTTGCTTCCTAAGACAGAAAAGATTTATTTTCGCGTTCAGAACGACTGCGAAAGCCGTTCTGATGAGGCCTATTAGGCCGAAATACGTATAAGCGGATGCGCAGGCGCCCTGTACGTGAAATCAAATGTTAACTGTCTTTTCCTTTTTATTCCGATATACTCTGTACGAGTACTAGACACCAATTCGCTAAGAATTTTGCTTAGTTGAGGAGATATGTTGTGGAATGCAATTTTTAGATTCCCCATGTCTCTAATAACATCTTTATCAACGTCTGTTTTGCCTTGCAAATCTTAGAAGGCACAGATTAAAGCGAAATTCTGAATTTGGTTTCGAAAATTAGTTTACGGATTTGATTATTAGAATGTTTGGATTACTGGATTGTATAGAAAAATTCGTAACAAATAAAATAAATCATTTCATAAAGGGATGATGCAATATTTGTCATAAAGCAAATTACAGAGAAAGCATTAGAATACAATAGACTCGCATTCCTATGTATGATTTACGTACAGAAATCATTTGACCGGATGACTTAAAGATGTATGTAATACATCTTTTGTATAATAGAGACATTTTGCTGAATATTATAAAATCAATTGAAAACGTCTATCAAAACAATAAAATAGAAGTCAGAATAGATAGACAACTCATGTAACTTTAGATACAGGCCATGGAATAAGACAGGGAGATGCAGTATGCTATTCAATCTAATCATAGATGAAGTCAGAATAGATGGACAACTTATCGAATTATCGATACAGGTAATGAAATAAGACAGAGGGGGATGCACTAAGCATTATGCTATTCAATACAATCATGGATGAAGTCATAAAGAGCGTCAACAAAGAAGAGGATACAAAGTGGAGAACAATGAAATTAAAATTCTGTTACGCAGACGATGTCATAATGATAACTCGATAAAGACTAGTTCACAAAAGGCCGGATAAAAATGTCAAAATTTCCCCAGCGGAAACTTAACCCCAAATATTGGAGTGTTGTTCGGCATCACAAAAGATGATCATTCACCAAAATTTAGAACAAAATATTGACACATAACCTCAAAATTCCATAAAACGTCAAAAATCGTCTTTTGACCAAACTCGCTTAATTTTTTAACAAAATAGATTTTTCTAGTAGGGAGGAAATAGCGTAGGAGCACAGGAGCACGGAGCACCTGCATACAGCTGTCCCTAATTTGCATACACCTGCCCTAATTTGCATACAGCTGTCCCTAATTTGCATACACCTGCCCTAATTTGCATACAGCTGTCCCTAATTTGCATACACCTGCCCTAATTTGCATACAGCTGTCCCTAATTTGCATACACCTGTCCCTAATTTGCATGTGCTCCCTAATTTGCATACACCTGCCCTAATTTGAATGTGCTCCCTAATTTGCATACACCTGTCCCTAATTTGAATGTACTCCCTAATTTGCATACACCTGTCCCTAATTTGCATACAGCTATCCCTAATTTGCCATACCAGGGGTCATGCTCCCTAATTTGCATAAGCTTGTCATCCTAAATATAACCTGGTGTTAAAAGTTAGCCAACTCAAAGTAAAACAATTCCAATTGAATCAAGTTTCAAAATAATAAAATTAACTTATGGTACCCTAATGACACTAGTTTATAAATATCCAGGATTACTAAATGATAAAGTCCTTAAAGATATAAGACATATAGTTTCAAGAAACCCACTCAAAAATTATTAATTTTTACTAGTAGTAAAACAGAGAAATATTTTTTTTCAATATACTTAAAGCATCAAAAATAATACTTAAATAACCAAAGCCCCTGGAATTAATTTATAGATAAGCAGGAAAACATTCATATCCTTAAAGTCCATGTATGCAGCTATTTTGTTATAAAGATATCAAGGACTATTTAATGGTCAACTTTAACGAAAATGTCCGTATCCACTACGTTGAAGAAAATTGTCCATGTAGAACCAGGTACTGGGAATTTGTTGCTTTGGACCGAGTAAGCTTCCGACTTAGAATAGAAAAAACCGCTAAAATATTAATAATGTACTAAATATAAAACAGAAAAATAAAATACATTCATAAAACATTTTTATTTATACTACTCCTTTCACTAATTTTGAGAGAGATTTTACAAAGAAATTTAGAAAAAATTTTAATCACAATTAATACTGTTTGTATTAATTTATTACATAAATTTTAGACCACAAATATAGTATTGCCGAAAAGCCTCATATTTGTTTCATAAAGTTTCAAGAATAAACAGCCAAAAATCATTAATTTATAAAAAATGCATTCATAAAAAAAAATTTATTCTTTTCACTAATATTTACTGTATTTTAACAAAGAATTTGGTCACTATATAGCTATAACAACACATATTAATTTTTTAAAGACTTTGTACTTGTTCAGATGGGTCTCAAGGTGCAGGGACATTTGTTTTCAATTAATATTGTGTACTGGTACAGTTGCAACTTCCAATAAATGAATCTTGTCTTTTAAGTAATATTTTGTTATATGGGTAGTATAAATTTTGCAGCCTGCAATAATTAAAGTGGCACCTTTTTCTTTAATTAGTATGTTATATGGGTACATATAAATAAAGAAGTTAGCAAATTAACTACTTATGTTGGTACCAATGAATGTGGATACAAAGATAATTAATTGTAGTAATATATGCACAGATGCAACTAGCATCTACCTTGTCTTTAAGTGAGTAGGTATATAGAGGTACTTATAGATAAATTGTACAACAAGCAATAAATAAAGTAACACCTTTTCTTTCAATTAGTATTGTGTAGTTGGATAGGGGTACTGAATGCATAAACTTTGCAGTCTGCAATAAATGAAATACCCTTTTTCTTTCAATTAGTATTTTGTAGTTTTATATGGGTACATATGTAGCTGCTTGAAAGAGGCCTGAAATTAAGTTAATAAACTGCTGGTAGCACTACACAGGTGAGGTTCTTCAAGATTTAATTAATGTGGGTAGCAGGTATTGAGACACAAAGAAAATTATTAAAGATTATGTTTGTAGAAATTACCTTTAGTAAGAGGTAAGTAGGGAGTGGGTTGGGTCTAAGAAATAAGGTTTATTTTTCATTGGTTACACCACTACACAGCAATTCAGAGAGGGGTATAGGACTGTGAGAGGGATTAGGATCCTATAAAACCAATACTTGCTCCATTATATGACTATTTTTTAGTGACAAACCCAAACAATTCAAGTTAAAAAGTTTTAGTTTTCTGTGAAAAAACCAAAATGAAAGTATCCAAGTTTAGTGTTCCTATTAATGGAAAAAAATCGGCGAAAATCATTTCGCATTTGCAAAAATCTCCTCATTTGGAGGATAGTGTTAACTCAAGCATAGAGTTTGTTGAAGGCGATATGGAAAACCATTGTCCGTTAGGATTTAAAGAATTCCAGCAGAAGGTTTCCTGTTCATCCACACCAGGCCAATCAATAATGGATTCAAGATATGATAATATATCTGAAGATAGTGCTTCCGAAGATGAAGAAGTTTTAAAAGTGTCAATGAGTGAATTAAACGGGTCAATAGAGGAAGGAAGTGCGCTTAATGCGACAACGGACTACGATGGTATTGATAAAACGGTAGTAACTTCCGATCATGATTTTAAAAAAGTGTTAACAGAATTTGTAAGTGCAAATGAAAAATTTTTAAGTGACTATAAAAACCAAAGGGATATTATTTTAAAAAAACTATCCAGCTATGACAGGAAAAAAAGAGGGCTCAGAAAGTTTACAAATTTTGAACCAAAAAATTGCTACATCCAACAAATTATTAACAAGTATTCATTCATTGTGCGAGTGAAAAGGTAAAACCAATACTTAGGATTTCAAGACTTGTTCAAATTTAATAGTGAAATTTATTTTGTGAGTGATAATCAAAAATCAATGTAATTTAATCAATCAATGTAATTTTTATTATAGAGTTTAATATTTATCTAATGACAATATAAGCTACATATCTTCCTTGATGTATTAACTGTTATAATTCCATATAAACGACAAAAAGACTTTTAAGGGTACTATGTGTTTTTATAAAAAAACACATAGGAGCCCTAAAAGTCTTTTTGTCTTTTATATGAAGTTATAGCTGTTAGTACATCAACAAAGATAAAATATTGCTTTGTTTTCAAAAGAATACAAAACTTTTTTAAACTTGAACTGATTTATTTTGTAAGCGATAATCAAAAATCAATGTAATTTAATTATTGTGTGTGTGTGTAGATAGTGGATGGCATTAGAACTTGTCTATTTGCCACAGAATATTTGTATTTTTTTTTTATTATTATTATTAAGGATAGGATAGGGATAAAAACATGGCCACTCGTTTCTTGTCTAGGGACCCATCAAGACATTTTTATTAAGACAAACTAGACTAGGTCACGGGCAGGAGGTATTAACAAATGGGGTAAAACAGAGGTTTGGATTCTAATTACATAATGTTTGTAAACACATATTTATATACACATATATACATATACACATATTTAACCATATATGAGCTAAATATCTATTTTTGCTTCTAAAACAAACTTGATTAAAAGGTTGTATATTTCTTTCTCTTGTTGTGCTAATAAAGTAGGAATGTTAGTTGGTAGACTTACAAACTTTTTCAGTTCTTGGTACAGCATATCTGTATGTGCAGTATATTTTTGACACTCTAAGAAAACGTGATTTATATCGGCTAAAGGTTTTTCTGGACAGTGAGGACAACACGGAGAATCTAAAATACCAATCCTAAACAAATGTGCTGGAAAGCGACCATGATTAAGTTTTAAACGTGATATAATTGATGACTTATATCTATTATAATCCCACGAGTTGATGTAAGGGATGTTCGTCGGTAAAACCGGTTGAAGTTTAAAATAGAGGTTCTCTGATATAGTTGAAAATTTACTGTACTGAGTTTCCCATCTAACCCTTACATCAGCCTTATATAAATTAATAAGATCTGATGGGTTGCACATGTTTACTTTCAATTCTGAGTCAAGTGCTTTTTTAGCTGCGATATCAACTGCCTCATTCCCAGTTATCCCTGAATGACCTCTAACCCAGACTAGTGTAACTCGTACACCATACTCCTGCAGTTTATATAGACTATTTTTTATAGATAGAAGAATATTTTTATTATAATGATTAAAAGGAGGGCTTTTAATGGCGTTCAAAACTGAGAGAGAGTCTGTTACAATTACCACAGATAAAGGTAAATTCATCTCGCACCAATCTAAAGCTTTGCTAATAGCTATAGCCTCTGCACTGAAAATCGATAAATAATAAGGGACTTGATATTGCTCAACATGGTTAATATTAGAAACTAAAAATGCACAGCCTGTTTTAAATCTTTTTTTTGATCCATCCGTATAGATGATGATTTTATTCTCTCCTAAATTACAGAGTATAGATTTGAACATTAATTTTGATAGAAATATATTATCTGGATAGTTTGGAATTATAATGGTTGGTTTAAATATTAAGGCTGCAAAATTGATTTCGTAAATAGGATATTTTTTTTGACTATGTATTAGTTCTTTATGTCTCTCAGTGTCAATAAAAGCATCAGCAAGAGGGGGAGACGTTTTAATTCTCCAATATTTGTTTGTAAGTTTCTGGACCACTATATTTGATATTTTTTTGACCATAAATGTACTAAACGTCCTATACTTTATTAGCTGTTTATTAGCTAAGTACTCTCTTCGAAGGCACAAAGGCGGTTCTTGTGCTTCAGCGAGAACTGCACAATTCGGTGACGACATCATAATTCCTAGACTTATTTTAATTGGCTTATATTGAATTCTGTCTAAGATTAATAAGTTTGATTTGCTAGTTGAGGCATAAATAGTACATCCATAATCTATTATTGAGCGGATGTATGACTTGTAAAAAGTAAGAGATATTTTAACATCTGCACCCCATTTATATTTAGAAACTACACGCAGAAGATTGAGCCCTTTCCATCGAGCAAAAAGACAAAAGAGGGAATCTAATCGTTATGAAAAGGCGACCAAAAAAGTGGCCTCTGATGGCGGACATATCCGGAAATGCGAATGCGCCAAATTTAAATTTTCCGACACTTATTAACAGTAGCTATAAAATAGTTTTCAGAATGTGTCTTAGATGAGAAAATTTTAATTAAATATTAACGATAACAGTCTAAAATGCGAAACAATTGTTAACAAACTTCAATATAAATAAGATTTCATGTGGCAGTTGGGACAAATAATAACATAACCCAACTAAATTTGATTTCTTAAACAAGGAAAGACTCTCTTTCCTTGTTTAATTTGGCCTCTCAAGATGGCACTTCCTGTCTAACAATATTTTTGCCCCCACTATCTTTACATTCCCTCTTTTATCTTTTTGCTCGATGGCCCTTTCTCACATTTTTGCTTTACGTGTTTTATGTGGCTGGTCCATAGGAGTTTATTATCTATATGGATGCCAAGATATTTATATTCTTTCACTACGGGTATAGTAAAATCACCTATGGTATACAAATCGGGTGTTTTAAGTCTGTGCCTAGTAAGACACATAACCGCTGTCTTTTGCTGTGAAACACTAAAACCCATAGTATGTAACCAATCACGCATGCAGCAAAAAATATACTCTAAATCTGTAATACATCGTTCATATGAACTATGGATAGTATAGAAACAAATATCATCCGCGTACTGTATAACTTTTATAGTGTCATTCATCAAACTATGCAGCTCTGCTGTGTATACATTAAATAAAAGTGGACTCAATATTGATCCCTGCGGCAAACCGTTATATACTGTTCTTGGCCCGTGGAGTACATTTCTGTGGTCACGAATATAAATTTTTCTGTTTAGAAACAAATTTATTAAGTTATTTGATACCTGTTTGCTGATACCCATTTTACACAATTTTGTTTTTAAAATACTCAAATCAACCACATCATATGCACCTTTTAGATCCACAAATAGGCATAACATGTATTTGCTATCAGATAAGCATATTTGTGCATCTGTAACCATATGGGTCAATGCATCTATCGTACTACGGCCTCTCCGAAATCCATACTGTGTAGTGGGTAGGAGAGAATTGCTTTCAATAAAATGTTCTAGGCGAAACTTAATCATGCGTTCAAAAGTCTTGGTCAGACAAGACATTAACGATATAGGTCGATATGATGAGGGTAATTTTGGATCTTTAGATGGTTTTTTAATTAAACATATAACAATATTTTTTAAATCCTCAGCATAATCTTGTTTTACCCACCAGTTGTTAAAAATTTTTAAAATTATTTGTTTAGCTGAAACTGGAAGATTGTGTAAAATTTTATATGTGAAACCATCCAAACCGGGAGCCGTGCTTCTGGTTTGGTTTAATGCCAAAATTAACTCTGAATAAGTAAAAGTTTTAGACATAGTATCTGAAGTAGAACAAAAATGAAAATTTTTTTGATTGTCTACATTGACATTAGAGACCGAAGGCGGGGCCAGCTGATTCAGAACATCCTCAATTAAATCTTCGTGCAATGGAGGTTTCTTTTGTTTATGATATTTGTTTCTTATAGCTTTTACACAATTCCAAATGTTTGAAAGGGGTGTAGATCTATTGAGTTGATTAAGAAAGGTTATCCAACTATTTTTTTGTTTTAACTTGAAAATGAGTTTAGCCTTTGCTGCGATATTTTGGTAATTCAGATAATTTGTAATATTTCCTTGTCTTCTGAACAATTTAAGTGCGTGGGAGCGACTTTCAGCTATATCAGAACATTCTTTGTCCCACCAATAGGGCCTTGGGACAGAAGGAATGAAAGGTTTTTTAACGGGCATGGATGCAGATGCTGCTGAAGATATAACTTCAAATAATTTTTTTGTTATTTGACAGTTATCTGAATCATTTAGAGATAAATTTGAACTGATTTAATTTTCAATAAATGCTTGAAAGGCTGACCAATCGGCACGACCGTCATTCCACTTGGTTGCCGGATTGATTTCGATAGATATGGGAGCAATTTGAAGCTGAATCTGAATAGGGTAGTGATCAGAACCTAAAGTGTCTTGATATACGGACCAATTTACCAAATCTGCCAAAAAAGGGGAGATAAGAGTTAAATCAACTGCAGAGTGATTACCATTGGGATTAACTCTAGTGGGCGATCCATCATTTAAAGTAATTAGTTCCAGAAAATCTAAAGCTTCTGTTAAATCCTTTCCCCCGCGATCTTCCGGAATAGGGCCCCACCTGTAATGGTGTACATTAAAATCGCCGCAAAAAATTGTACGAGAGATATCAAACTGTACCAATAAGTTTAACCAATCTTTTTTTGTGGCTGCTATGTCTGAAGGTTTGTATACTGAAACGAAAGAAATATTTATATCTGGAATAAATACTGCACATACTTCAATGCCCCTTGAAAAATTTTGAATTATTTCACTTTCTTGGTAGTTAATTGTTTGTAAGATAAATATACCAACTCCGCCATATCCGTCATCACGACACCTTTTAATGAAGTTATATCCCTTAATATTAAAATTACTATTAGACCTAAGCCAAGTTTCGGAAAGTATGATAATATCAACATGGTTTTTATTAAGGTAATTTAACAAATTATTTTTATTAGATGTTATTGATCTACTATTCCACTGCAAAATTACTAATTGGTTTTTAATTGTTTGTTTATTAGCCATTTTTAAAGTTTAATCAGTAAAATAGTTTTTCACTTGAATCTGATTCACTATATGTTTCCATGGCATCATTTGGATCACTTGGAACAAACGCACTTTCTACAAAGTCCCGGATATTAGATTCCATGAGAGTATTTGGTGGTAATTGAAAATTTTTTTGAAATTTATTTATGAAGGAGGTAATTAACATTATAGTTTTCTCTTTATAGTCCATAAATTCTTCTCTGTAGGGGTTAGGTATAATGGGTTTAGGTTTTTGACTAGGTTTAAAAGATTTTTTTACAGGCATCGTATCTGGTGTAGGAGAGGTTAGGTGTGTTCGTTTAATTGTTTTAACAGTATTCACTTTAGAAGCTGGTTTTGGTTTTTTAAAAGTACTATTAGATGAAGGGCTGTCGCCAGAAGTATTCGGTAAAGTTGGAAAATTGTGATCGTTGTTTAAAATAGAGAAACGGTTATTCGTAGCCACCTTCGCATATGATGGATTATTGTATATATTTTCGGCTTCTTTAAAAGAAATGTTTTCAACTGACATAATTTGTTTTATCCCCTTTTGCTTTGCATATACAGGACAAATACGTGAAATTGAGGGGTGGTCGTTATTATTACAATAAATACACAAATTATTTTCTTTACAATCCTCTTTTGTATGACTTGTATCTGTACACTTTTGGCATCTCTCATTTTTTGATTTACATTGTCTAGCTGAGTGGCCATATCTCAGACATTTGAAACACTGTACAACGGGTTGTATGTAAGGTTCAACATGAAAATTGCATAAATTTATTTGTATACATTTTGGAATTTCATTTCCTAAAAATTCTACTATTATCATTTGTCTATTTACCAAAACTACGTTTCCATCAGAGTCTATAATTTTCCTTTTCATACGATTGACACTTGATACCTGTTTGTTTGATTTGATAGCCGTTAATAAATATTCTTCAGAAAAGAAAGTATCTACCATCCTGACAACTCCTTTTTTGTGAGTGTAGAATTTAGGTATAAATGCTATTAACTCATTTTTTAATATAACTTCGTGGTTAACTAAACTATTGGCTATTTCTAAGGTATTAAAAATAACCTTTACCCTATTAACTCCTACCGGTTTAATGTCTATTACATCTTTTTTTAAAATTTCATCTTTAAGTAGAAAGTGCCCTATTTTAATTGGAAAAAGTCTCCCTAAATTTTTATTTTTATGTTCCACAAACACATAAAATGGGCCATTATCTCCTGGTCTATAACTGTTATTCATATCTATTTGCTGAACATACCTGCTATTATCACTACCAGTGTTTTTTTCATCGGGCGGCTTATCGCCGCCCGTTTTTTCTGACATCACTTACGCCTTAAAAAACTCTAATATGCTCTCCGTAAATATCAATACCAAAACTAACAACTAATTACACTTCTTATATTTTACAAGAAACAATCACCAGCTAATTCACAAAACTCGAATACGTCCACCCACCTTGACTAACGAATTCGAACTGTAATTTAATTATTATAGAGTTTAATATTTATCTAATGACAATATAAGCTACATATCTTCCTTGATGTATTAACTGTTATAATTCCATATAAAAGACAAAAAGGCTTTTAAGGGTACTATGTGTTTTTATAAAAAACACATAGTAGCCCTAAAAGTCTTTTTGTCTTTTATATGAAGTTATAGCTGTTAGTACATCAACAAAGATAAAATATTGCTTTGTTTTCAAAAGAATACAAAACTTTTTTAAACTTGAACTGATTTATTTTGTAAGCAATAATCAAAAATCAATGTAATTTAATTATTATAGAGTTTAATATTTATCTAATGACAATATAAGCTACATATCTTCCTTGATGTATTAACTGTTATAATTCCATATAAAAGACAAAAAGACTTTTAAGGGTACTATGTGTTTTTATAAAAAACACATAGTAACCCTAAAAGTATTTTTGTCTTTTATATGAAGTTATAGCTGTTAGTATATCAACAAAGGTAAAATATTATTTTGTTTTCAAAAGAATACAAAACTTTTTAACTTGAATTGTTTGGGTTTGTCACTAAAAAAATAAAAATATACACAATATTCTGCCTTTTATTTTCTTAGTACCTAGGTTAAAAATTATCTGTTTGATAGACTCAACTGATAAAACATGAAAAATACATATCTTCCTTGATGTACTAACTGTTACAACCTTATATAAAAGACAAAAAGTTTTTTTGTCTTTTATATGAAGTTATAGCTGTTAGTACATCAACAAAGGTAAAATATTGCTTTGTTTTCAAAAGAATACAAAACTTTAGGCTGTTTCATGGTCTAAATTGATAAAAAATGAAAAATAATGATTTTTTATGAAATTTACATGAATTCTTTGACCCAATTTGACAATCGAAATCATGTTTTTGTATAAAGTATAAAAAATACTGTTAATTTTTAAATAAACCAACACATGAAATAATTTTTGTTTTGACTTATAGTTTAAAGCAAATTTTAAATACAATATTTGTATTACATTACAAAGTACTATCTATAAATCCATTTTGCTTGTTATTAAATATGAAATAATAATCGTAGATTACTTACTTTTTGACATAATTTTAAATAATCCAGATATTTCACAAACACCCACAAACAGACACACACACACACACACCATTTTTTTACGAAAACAAACAGAAAAACACCAATTTTATTCAAATATATCAACAAACCAGCCGCCATTTTTATTACTAAAGCAGTCATGAACAGTAAACGAATAACGAACGTTTACTTATTATTTGAACACTTTTCAGTCGCTTAGCTCCACCTATAAATTAAAACCATAACCTCTCCTTCACGTTTGAATGTAATCTTGGAGAGTTTCATTATTAAAATTAAAGATGGCGCCAGCAGTACCCTACCGTACTTCATGAATTATTTCAAATAAAATAGGCCAGGATTTTGACGAAATTTTTTAATTTGTCATAATTTTTAAAAATAAATGGTTTTAGATAAAAATTAAATGTTTTCGAACTTGGAAATTAAAAGAAATGTTATTGGGATCTTATTTATATTATAGTTAAAGTCCGAAAATTGGATTTTTTAGTGTTTTTTAACATTTTATATCAAATATCTCTGGATCCTTAGAAGATAAAAGGCCCAAATTTTTACAGTATTAGTAGGTAGATAATATCAAGTTCCTGGTAAGGTTTTTTTTTTGAAAAATACGAAAAAAAAAACAAGTAAAACAAAGTTTTTTGGATTTTTTGCAAGTATTTTAAAAAATCTCTACGGAACTAAACAATACATTTCAAAATAAAAAACTGCTTTGGGTTCAGAGATAAGGGACATTTTGTTAACATTTTCATTAAATAAAACTTAAAGAATTAAAACAACACTTTTTTAAAAATTTATATATTTGTATAACCAAGTATAGTACCTATTTAATTGTATAGTCTATGCATTACACAGAAGACAGTGGTTTATAAACACCACGGAATATAGTTTTGTTTCACACACAGCACAATGATGTCCAGATATTTCATTATATCTCCCACTAACATGGCGGCTCACATGGGCAGATGGGACTTCGCTTGGTAGTCCTTGCAATACACTAAAAAAACAAGATATGCATAGTGGAGCATTGTCCAAAATGTAATAGTGTTCTGTAACGCATATAGGGTAACTTTGTTGATTAATTAAAAACCATCTATTATCAATATTACTAATATTAACAATTTTTTCGTCAATTTCGGAATTATCTACTTCTAAAAATTCACTGTCAATTATTTCGTCAAGATCAATTGTTGATGCCTCACTACTTAAATCGTCTTGTTCCATGATTTCTCTGTCTGCTATGGTAAAAGTTGAACTGACCGAATAAGTGTCTTATTTTATTTTATAAAGCCGAAGGAGCACCTCTCCTATATCTATTATAAGTGGGGAACGTGTGTTTTTAACCTATCCCCATACACAAAGGGTTAGCATACAACTGTTGTTTACCTGTCAAACATCTGCTTCCTGATTTACATTCACCTATCACTAAATTGCAGGTGTAATTTACATACAGTTGCCACCACATTATAATTTACATACATACTGGTCTCATTTTTTATAGAGAAAGGTGGAAAGCAGAACATCTGTTAAACAACTGCTACCTATTTTATATTTAACTGTTTTTAATTTGTGAATGCAATCTGCATATATCTGCCCTTACAATATAATTTGCAAATATACGGGTGACATAGTCGCAGCTTTTTTCATTCATTTGTGTTATTTATATAAAGAAAGGAGGAAAGCAAAACATTTGTACACCCACATAGATGCTATAGCGCAGGAGTAGGGGTAAAAAAGGGTATTTAAGCTTGGGTGAATCATTCTAGATGTTTAAACATATAAGATGAATCAGTGTACGTGCGGTAAAACTTTTTCGCGGTCTTATAACCTTCGTAGACATATGACTGTATGTAATAAGAGTCACTCGCGTGTGTTTGTCTGTAACAAGTGTGGAAAGACTTTCACACGAGGTTCTAATTTACAACGTCATGAAGTTAGTTCGTGTTACGCCGCTTGCCCGATTCCGAGAAAGAGACTAAGACCAATAGTTGTTGAAGTGCTTGAGAATGGTGTTACTAAACTAACACATGCATTTAAAAATAGAATAGCATCATACCGATTTATGAGTAAAACCGATTTATGAGTAAATCTAACAAAATTTCCTATTCCGGCTTCATGAATGAGGTTAAACCAAAAGTAATAAAAATTCTTAGTGACTATCTTCTTCAACACACGGCTCTTAAAGTTAACTGTGAACTATTTGCGATGTTTTACAAACCCGAGAATGAGATGTCAGATATTAAGTCAATGAATACATCTAATAAAATCTTCACTTTGAGTAGTCACATATCCGACATGTATGATGACTTTGCTGAAGCGATAATGACACAAGCATCAGAGTTCCAGGAGAAAGATTCCAACTGGGCACTTCAGTAAATTCTATTCCTAGATGTCGACATTAACAAATTCAGTACTGTTTCTGCATCAGCATATATTAATCTTCCATCGCAGATTAAAAGAAAAGGTGCAATTTTAAATATTCAAAACAAAGATAGCATGTGTTTTGCTTATTGTGTGATGGCTGCTATATTTCCTGCTAATGGTGATCCAACAAAACCAGAGTCATATCCTCCTTGTGACACACTTCTAAATTTTGATGGTATCGGGTTCCCGGTTAAGTTAAAGGACATTAACAAGTTTGAGATTTTAAACAATATATCAGTTAAAGTTTACGGTCTTCAATCATATTTTAAAGAAAACAAGATGCAATATGAAGTTGTAGGACCACTTCACTATACTCAACAACGTAAACTTACACATGTTAATCTTTTAATAATAAGTGACAATAATCAAAGCCATTATTGTCTCATAACAGACTTGTATCGCTTAGTAAAAACTCAAAAGACAAAATATGACGGAAAACAATATTTCTGTGATGGGTGTCTTCAAACTTTTTCAACCCTTGAAAAGCTGAAAAATCACCAAGAAAATGATTGTTTACACATCTCTACAATACTCCCAACCAGTGAATTGAGAGTTAACAAGTGTGGTGAAACTCTTCCATCCAATATTCTAAAATTTATCAATATTGAAAAGACAAGCCAACACCCGTTTGTAATTTATGCTGACTTTGAGTCGATTCTTAAGCCAATACATCATTGTGATCCATCAGATGGACAATCCTACACAATCAAAGTTGCAGAACACCAGCCTTATTCATTTTGTTTTTACCTCAAGTGTTTTTTTGATGATAGTTTATTAAGATTGGAAACATATCAGGGTGAGGATGCTGCTAAAGTGTTTGTTCAAAAGTTAGATGCTTTAGCTATTAATTTATACCAGAACCATCTAAAGCATATCAAACCAATGGTGTCTTTGACTAGTGAAGAAAACAAGAATTTTCAGAATGCCATCAAATGCTCCATTTGCCAGAAATCGTTTTCCTCGTTCGACAAAAGAGTTCAAGATCATGATCATCTTACAGGATTATACAGAGGTGCAGCACACAATTCCTGCAACTTAAATTTTAAGGTACCTAATTTTATTTCAATTCTATTTCATAATTTAATAAATTACGATTGCCACATGTTTATTAAGGAATTAACAACTAATGGGGAGTATTTATCAGCTATTGCGCAAACTAAAGAAAAGTATATTACATTTTCAAAATCTGTTTTAGTACACAAGAGTGATGATTCAAAAAAACATAATGTTTATTTAAAATTGAGGTTTGTAGATTCATTTAAATTTTTAGCAAAGTCTTTAGATAAATTAAGCCAAACATTAGAGTCTAGTCAATGCAATGAAATAAGGAAATATTTCCCAGGTGAAAAAGAGTTCGGTTTAATGCGCCCTAAAGGTGTATTTCCATATACATATATTGATAGTTATATCAAATTAGAAGAGAAACATCTACCATCTAAAGAAAAATTTTATGATAATTTAAGGGGAGAACATATAACTACAGAAGATTATAACAGAGCACAGGAGGTCTGGGATCATTTTAACTGCCAATCTATGGGGGATTATGGAATGCTGTATTTAAAATCAGATGTACTTCTACTAGCTGACATTTGAAAATTTTAGAAAGGTATGTCTCAAAGAGTACAAATTGGATCCTGCACATTATGTTACAGCCCCATCTCTAACATGGGATGCTATGTTAAAATATACCGATATCGAGCTTCAGCTTTTAATGGATGTTGATATGGTACACTTTTTCAAAAAAGGGATCAGAGGAGGCGTGGCTACCTGTACGAAACGTATGGGTATTGCAAACAACAGATTTTTAAATAATTTCGATCCAACAAAACCGGAAACATACGTAATGTATCTAGATGCCACTAATCTCTACGGCGCTGCCATGAGCCAACCTCTTCCTTGGGGAAATTTTAGATGGTTAAATAAACAAGAAATTGACCAATTTAATGTTTTTAATATTGATGATGATGGTGAAAAGGGGTATGTGTTGGAAGTAGACTTGCATTATCCACCCAATATGCATGATCAGCATAATGACTTACCATTTTGCCCCGAGTCAATAGTACCACCTAAAAGTAAATACAAAAAACTGATTCCTAATTTATACGATAAAAAAAAATATGTCATACATTATAGAAATTTAAAACAATGTATACAGTTCGGATTAAAGTTAGAAAGAGTGCACAGAATACTAGAATTCTCCCAATCACTTTGGTTAAAAAAATATATTGATCTGAATACTTTTCTCCGAAACAACGCCAAAAATGAATTTGAGCGTGATCTTTTTAAGCTTCTTGTCAATGCTATATTCGGCAAAAGCCTGGAAGGAATGGATAAAAGAAAGGATATACGTCTTGTTTCCCAATGGGAAAATAGCAAGGGAAGGGTTGGAGCAAAATCTTTAATTGCCAAACCAGAATTTAACTCATTATCAATATTCAGCGAAAATTTAGTTGCAATTCATTTAAATAAAACCAAAATTATTTACGATAAACCTTTATATATTGGTTTTTCCATTCTGGATGTATCTAAGACATTCATATATGATTTCTTCTACGGGTATATTAAAAACAAGTACCACAATAATGCTTATCTTCTGTATACAGATACTGATTCGCTTATTCTAGAAGTACAAACACCAAACTTTTATGATGATATGAACAAAATTCTACGTTACTTTGATACATCTAATTATTCGGAAAATAATAAACATGGTGTATACAAGACAACGTCTATACTTGGAAATATGAAAAATGAATTTCCAAACACCACCATTAAAGCATTCTATGGTACTGGAGCTAAAGCTTATTGTATTGGGGCTAATACAATTGTGAAAAAAGCAAAGGGTGTTTCCAGTCATGTTGTTAAAAACCAGCTACATTTAAATGATTATGTGAGAGTTATTCAAAACAAAGAAACCATCTTTAGAAAAATGTATTTTTTTAGGTCAGAAATGCACACTGTTTACACCGAATTGCGAAATAAGGTATCACTAACATCCCGTGACGATAAAAGATATGTTATTCCTGGTGGTGCCTCTACTTTGGCTTGGGGCCATTTATTAATTAATCAGCATGAAGGTAATATAGATGACCTTTTATTTTTTGCGAATGAAATGATAGATGCTCCTACATTATATGACTTAAATAATATTCCCAATGAGGAATTGTTCCAAGTTGCACCTTTTTATTATGACTCCTACTTATAAATTGTTTTTTGTTATCTGTTATCTGTAATTATATTTGAGGATTAAGCATATGTATATTTTTTTGTATTAATAAAACACTTGTATATTAACATATTTTTTTATTTAAAACTTTAATTAATTCCATTACCAGAGGAACTATTGACAAAGTTGAACATATAGCTATATAATAAAATATTGGAGATAAACCTTTTTCATCCTTAGGACTTTCATTATAAAGTTCTAACCAGCCGGAATCAGTGATTTTTTCCATTACACGGCCACGTGTCATTTAGTACACCATTACTATCAAAACACACAAAAGTTTCTCTGACATTGATTGGTTCTTGAATTAAGAGCAAATTTCCCACAATTGCTTGTAAAACAATAAAGTTTAATGATACCATCATAATAATAGCTATTTAGAATTTAACGTCTATTTATAGTAAATCTAACTTTGGACGTGGGGAGTCCCATTTATGTGGTGGGGATTCCAATAATCCATCACGATAACCTACAGAACGATGAGATAGTCCCATAGGTCTAGTCTCACTACAAAATGCACAAAATTCAAATACCAATTTCCATCCTTTAAATATTAAGTTTCTTCGAATAAGTCTAGTTCCAGACATTTTACGACAAACGAGACAAAGCTTTTGTCGTACAATATAAAAAGGAAGTCTCGAAAATGTTTCCCATTCGTCACTCCTATAGCTAAGTAGATTATCACAATATTTATATGGTATGTTCCCTTCGTTTATTATACTTGAACACATAATTAAAAGTATACAAATTAGATTTTGTGAGGGACTCTAACGAACTGGTTTATGATTTAGCTTAACAAGTTTCAACAGTGAGTCCCCGCTAGCTGATAAAGTCTTACGCACCTTGCTTGGTACACTCTAGTGTTAATATATTATTATGAGTGGGGGTAATGAGCAACACACCTGCAACCGGTGTCAATGGGGGTAGGAAGGATATAAGGAAGGACCATCGTTAATTTAAACAGTATGGACTCAAGAAGGTTTCGTGAACGGCTTAATCAGTTTAGTATACGCATTAAAAGGATAAAACGTGATATTCTATTTTACAAAAGTCAGAGATATATCAATCATATAAATAATCGTATTAACCAGTTAAAAAGTGAATACGAAGATAAACAACTTATGTTTAAACAGTTTTCAAAGCTGTGTTTGAGTGATGCGCTTGCGTAGTGGTAAAGTTTATACAACAAAACCAGAAGCAGACGTAAGACTATTTTTTCTCTCCAGATACGAAGAGCAAAAGTGGATAGACTTGGTCTTTAAGAACATTAACCGATTTACTAAAGATGGATTGTTGCCTCCGGTCTCGCATAATGGCAGAGCATCCAAAAAAACCGTTGTACAAGTTCACGACCACAGAATTGGAATATTTTAGCCTAGCCTACGTAAGAAAATTTGTAGACCCAATTGAACTTCTCCGTTCATGGTCTATACTACCCAGAAAATTTTGCCAGGATTTTGAAGTTCAAACTCGTCTCCCATGTTTCGTTCATTTCAATCGTCCTGAGTGGAGAACAGAGTTAGAAGGATTCGCCCCAGCTCAATCCAGTTGTCATTTGTGTAAACTTGCACTTCAAAATATAAATTGTAACATGTAATAGTTATTGAATAAAGTACTATTTTTTTAATAAGGTTTTTTATTAATAAAACAAAATGTAAAAAAAAAATTATTTCATTATAAAAGTATCATAAAGTTGAAATACATTACTTAAAGCACAAACACTCCCACTGTTTGAATGATATGGACATCTTGGCTCCATTTTCTGCAGAGCTGGTTGTTCATCAAACTCCAAAACTGGGGATAGACTATACTTTTTGATGTACTGTGACTTTTCTCGCCCCTTAACATAAACCGCATTAACGCCTCTTGTCAAATGTTGGATAATATTATGGAACTGGTGTACTGGTGTAAATCCATGATTCCAGTTCAATCCATGATGGTTATTCATCAACCAAACAGCTTGATTATAATATTCAGAACCCAATAATCGTATCGGATATGGTGGTTTAAAAAAAATGACTAATTTTTTGACCATCATAACTTGCAAACTCTTTCACGATAAACTTATTTTTTTCGGTAATAAAACCTTGGACATCTACTATTAAGCACATGATTACAGACTGAGTTTGTGTAGTGCATAATTTGTATTTTTAAAAGAATTTTCAGTCATGCGCATGAGAGAGTTTCGCATATAATGCCATAATTAGCACCTGACCCTTATACAGTCCTCATACGGGAAGTCTCTCATTAGATACAATTTTACAACACCTGTACCTGCTCTTTGCATACAGCTGCTCCCTATTTAAAATAAACTCCCTAATTTTCAGGTGCTCATTAATTTGCATACAGGTGCTCCCTAATTTGCATTCACCTGTTTTGTATAATATAAATATTTTACAATTGTTTCACAATTTTTGTTAGAGGGTTATATGTGAATTCTTTCTCGTGAAGTATTAGACAATAGGCTGAGATATCAGAGGTTGTTGGTTCATCTGTCTCAAATTCTATACGAAGCACAACAGATCCGGATTGAATTACTTCTTTTTGACGAGAGCAGTCAATGTGTATAAGTGGAGCAATTGTTTTAAAGTCAATTGGATTAAATATGGGTTGGTTTAAGGTCATGTGATAATAACTCTCCTGGAAATTGGCAAACATTTCATATAGTTTGGCAAACCTATTAGTCTTAAAATCTAGTTGAAGATCATTATAGGGATACCTCTCAGAATTTAAAAACACTTTAATATTCTTTAAAGTGCAATGATCAAATTTACTCATATCTTTTGTTAATTTTGATTTTCTGTTATTTTGAAAAGCAACAACAATGTGTCGTGGAGTTTCTATTTTGGTACTAGTCCGCACTGACCATGTGTGACGTGTAGAGTTATTTAGGGCTGGATATTCAATCATTTGCCAACTTCGAAATTTAATAGGTAGTTCTTGGTTTGTATGTGAAATTTTGTTTAGTCGCAACTGTTCTCGAATACTAGGAGTTACATGTGGTACCTCCCAATATAATTTAGTAATGTCAATTTTTGGACGCTCAGTCTCATCTTCGCTTACTACTGCATCAATGTCATCATTTGATCGAATTAGTATCAATTCTTGTTTCATGTTCATAATAATTTTTCTAAAATCTTCAAAGAATCCGGATAATAATCTTAAAGGTATACACACATTAAAGTTTCCATTTGAATCCACCAAAACATTGTTTTTAGAGACTTCACTATTATTTTCCATTCTACTCATTTTTGGAAACCAACCAGCATTTTCCAATAGCAAGCTTTGATTTTCGTTAAGGCTAAGATAGTTTTTAATACTTGATACTAATCCTACATCACGTACTGAGTCAATTATTACCCCATTTAATTCAAAACGTAGTTCACGAAACAAGTAAGCTATACTATTATTAATAAATTTTATTTTGGTTGGTGTTTTATTGTCATGTGTGGCTAATTTGCCCTCAATATAGAGAAAACTATTTGCTGGAAACGTCAAACTATCCAAATCTTGTACTGAAATACGGATTTCATCATTGTATCTAAATTTTCCAGGAATGTATGGTTGATAAGTGTGGAACTGATAATCTTCAATAGTGTTATCATTAAAAGGTTGACCAGTAACGTGAAGAATTTCCATTATACCAAGACTTTAAATCCTAACGATTGAAGAAAGCGACGATTAGATGGGGTTATTTGTTTAAAAGGTAATCTCCTTTTATATGATTTTGGTAGAGATGGAGTTATTTTTTTAGAAGGTAATCTCTTTATATATGTTTTTGGTTCGCGAGAAAAAACTAAAACCATTATATACGTTTTCTAAGATGTAGATTTATAGTAACCTCCTCCCCTCCAAAGTCAACAAGTTTACCTGCTTGGTTGATAATTTTTACTGTAAGGTTAGAGATTGTTTTAATACTCACTGGATAATACAAAATATTTTGGGGTACCGCAACTATTTTATACCCAGTTGGTACGGTTGGGAAGAACTGATGGATAATGTGAACTGGATTTCCGTTTAAATAGGATCCTGATGCTATGTTACAGTCAATACATAATGCGTTTGCACCCCAAATCTCCACTGGATTGTCTGAGATATGTATCTGGTTTGCTGCTAGTAGCCCTGATTTAAATCCAAATAATTTCCCAATAGAATTCGCGGGAAGAAATGAAATTTCTCTATTACTATTAATTATAACTTTGGAGGATGATAACTGTGGAGTAATTTCTATAGTCGCATCACTATCTCTCTTTTTCATGTTTTCTTTTATAAGTTTTGTAATATCATCTAATTCATAAGATCCCTTTGGTAATTTATAGGTATAAGTAACATTTCGTGTATATTCCAGAGAAAAATGTTATTGTTTTCATCGATATTTGGAATACTATTAAAACTATAAAAACTAGTTAGCCCAATTTCGTAATCGAATTCATCTTCAAGGTAAATCGGAGGATTAAAACTATAACTCAGATTTGAAGCGTTCCCAGTAAGCGTAAAGTTGAAAGACATTGTTTTAAAACGTAAACAATCAATGTTTGCTATTTATAGTAGTTGTATAGAAAATCTAGAGGGGTAGCGGGTGGCACTCCTTTACGATCCCGGTAGAGGATAGGCTACTACAGGGCTTGGCGACCCTGCCCCATGCTAGCCCCTGACATCCCTCCATCTCATTCGAGGGAGTCGGGTCCTTATACCCTTTCCTGTCTTTCCCAATTCATCCTCACCTACATCCTTGTCAACTCGCCAACCCGCTCGGCAAGCGTGGCGTTTTAATTGCCATTTTCCCTTCAATATATCCATGTATACATCGAGATTCAAAAATAAAGTACCCCAGGTGGGTAGAGTTTATAACTCAGAATCCCACTCCAGTATGGACTGCCTCACGGATTCTGGGGGAGGCAGAAGATCGAAAATACATGACAATAATAAACAAATTAATTCTCAAAAATTTAAATTTGCTACATACAACATTAGAACCATGAGAACGAACGACCATCTAGAGGAATTAGAGCAGGAACTAGGGGCTATTAAATGGGATATTGTAAGCTTATGTGAAACGAGACTTCAAGGAGAGAAAAAGACCACCCTAAAATCTGGGCACACTCTATACCAATATAATTCAGAAGAGAACCACGGTCAAGGAGGAGTGGCTTTCATGGTCAACCGAAGAATAGAACACCAGATTGTAAAATACTCAGCAGTGTCGGAAAGAGTGATATATCTTGTATTAAAACTGAATAAACGATATAGCTTACAAATAATACACTGCTATGCTCCAACTTCCACTGCGGATGACGAGTCAATAGAACAACTCTACGAAGATATAACGCGAGCTAAAGACCTAGAAAAAACACATTATGTTATCATCACCGGAGATTTTAATGCAAAAATAGGGCGGCGAATACCAGGCGACTCAGACTACATAGGAAACTTCGGTCTAGGCAACAGAAACACCAGAGGAGAGACATTAGCAAATTTCATAAGAACCGAAAAAATGTTTTGTCTGAACACGTTCTATAAAAAACAAATACAAAGAAAATGGACATGGCGTAGCCCGAACGGCCATGTTAAGAATGAAATAGATTTTATCCTTTCCAGTGATAGATCAATATGTAAAAACATCGAGGTGCTGAACAAATTTAATACTGGCAGTGACCATAGACTAGTTCGTGCCGATATACATATTAACGTAAAGAGAGAAAGACGAAAACTATTAACAACAAACCCTTTACCGACGGCAAACATCCTAGCCAATAATAAAGAGAAATACCAAGAGGAATTAGCACGGAAACTAGTAGAAAATACCTTTGAGCACAAGAATATAGATGAACTAGCTGAGAAAATAACTAAAGACATACAAACAGTCACTAAGAAACTTTGTTGCAGAATAAGAAAACAAAAAGAAGCTAAACTAAAACCCGAGACTCTAGAACAGATAGAGAAAAGAAGAAGAACGAACAGAGATAACCCGGACTATAAAGCGCTCAACAGAAGCGTTAAGAAAAATATTCGAAAAGACCTCAGAGCTTATAGAACAAACCAGATTCTTGAAACCATAGAGAACAATAAGAACATGAAAGTACTAAAAACATGTAAATCCGCTGGCAGGAATAAAATCATAAAGATAAAAGACGACCGTGGAACATTGTGCTCGCATAAGGAAGAGATCGTTAGAGAAATCCGAAAATTTTACGAGAAGCTGTATACTTCTACTATTCCGAACCCCGGTATACCAACAAAACATATCTTAAATGTGGGCTCAGAGGATCTCCCTGAAATAATAACATCAGAAATTAGAGCCGCCCTAAAACAAATGAAAAATAGGAAAACACCAGGAGAAGATAAAATTACTTCAGAGATGCTAAAAATGGGAGGCACTGCATTAGAAGAGGCAATGAGAGCATTACTGAATAAATGCCTATTGGAAGGACAAATACCAAAAGCATGGAAAAATGCGGAAGTCATTATACTCCATAAAAAAGGAGACGCCGCAAATATAGAAAACTACCGACCAATAAGCTTGTTGTCACACCTTTACAAACTACTAACCCGAATAATAACAAATAGATTGACAGCTAAGCTAGATGCATACCAACCGGTGGAGCAAGCAGGCTTTCGTAAGGGTTTTAGCACTATCGATCACTTGCAAACAATCCGGACAATTATTGAAAAAACAATAGAGTACAACATACCACTACATCTGGCATTTGTCGATTATCACAAAGCATTCGACAGTATCGAGAAATGGGCTTTCTTAACAGCATTGGACGACGCCAGAGTAGATTCAAGTTATGCTGCCCTCCTTAAGAATATATACGATGATGCTACTTTTCACGTAAAAATAGATGATGATCTGGAAACTATGAAAATAGACCTTGGCAAAGGCGTGAGACAGGGTGACACCATCTCACCCAAGTTATTTACTTTGGCATTAGAAAATGTCTTCAAAAAACTAAATTGGGTCGAAAAAGGATTAAAAATAGATATATTAACCATTTCTTAAGTAATGTATATCTTAACCATTTGCGTTTCATGCAACCTTATTTAAATAGGATTAAAAATGAATCTCGACAAAACAAAGATATTAAGCAACAGCCTAGAAAACATCACGATAGATAACATCAATGTAGAAAAGGTAGAACAATATATATATCTAGGACATGCAATTAAAAACGAAAAGGAAAATCAAACCCTAGAAATTAAAAGAAGGACACAATTATCATGGGCTGCTTTTGGGAAGTTGAGCTTCATTTTAAAAGACAGAAATATCCCAATACACTTAAAACGAAAAACCTATGACACTTGTATACTACCAGTTGCAACTTATGGATTGGAAACTATGGCAATAACAAGAAAAATGGCTGAACAATTAAGAGTAACTCAACGGGCCATGGAGAGGGCCATGTTAAATATAAGCCTCAGAGACAAAATTCCTAACACCGAAATACGTCGAAGAACTAAAGTAACCGACATCATGGAAAAAATAGCGACACTGAGATGGCAATGGGTAGCACATGTAGCAAGACAAGACACCAACAGATGGTCTCATAAAGTGACATTCTGGAGACCTCGAGAAACAAAAAGAAGCGTGGGAAGACCCAAAAAGAGATGGATAGACGATATAACAGCTGTAGCTGGAAAGCAGTGGATGAGAATTGCAAAAGATAGGGAAGCGTGGAAACAATTGGAGGAGGCCTATGTCCAACAATGGATGAATGAAGGCTGAAGAAGAAGAAGAAGAATGACCACACCTGTATGAGTTGTTTTGGATTTTATCATAATTGTAATATATTTTTACATCGCCATTACTTAAAAAATACTTTATTACGCTTTTTGGAGGGGGTAAGTCTCCATAAGAATCAAAGTAAATTACGTTAGACTTAGATTTTGCGTAAGCTACCCAGTGGGTTCCGACTCCACGATTAGAATCTAAATTTATAACACCACACTCGTTTTTATGAATTTTTTTTGGCATATTATTTCTCATATACACACCTCTAAACAAAGGAAGAGCTTTACCATGCTTTATTATATCAGTACTTGTTAAAGCATGATGAGGAAGATTTAGTTTTTTGAATAAGGCTTCAAGTATAATCCATAGCCCTTATAAGGTCTTAGATATAATCCTTTGCCTTTCTGTTCCATGGCTAGATTATGGCGTTTTTGTTCTTCAAGACTAATTCGATTAGCTTTCGCATCTCCAATGGTCTTGTAAATAGTAGTACCAAGGTCCCCAACAGCAGATAAAGCACCGATCAGTGGGAGAAGTAGGGGAAGGAATCCATCTTTCTTTGGTGTTTTAATGATCCTTTTTTTCTTATTTATTCTTTTACGAAGAGAACCACCTTTTTTGCGTCTAAGACCCATTCCCAACTTACGTTTTCCTTTCATAGCTGTTGTAACAAACCAAGCAGCTGCCTTCTGTCCAAACGGTGTCTCTTTAGATTTTACAATATCCCAAGCTTTGTTTTCTAAAATATGATCCGCCTTGTGTCTGGTTGATAAATCAGTACTTGTAGAGTATGCAATATCGTGGTGTTTACAAGCCTTGTCTAGTTTATTAATTCCCTTATCTCCCCGCTCTAATCTTTGTTGTAAACGAGTTCCTGGTCCACACTATGAATATCCTGGAAGATGGAGTTCTAATGGAAGCTTATTTATAATTTTGTTTAATAATCCACGATCTTTTCTTTTTATACGCCCTTGAATCTTTTTTTTCATGGTGTCTCACTTATATATATAGTAGTTGGTCTATATATACCCCAAAGTTTTAAAAACATTTTATTAATGAAGATTGAAAAGTAGAAACTCTCTCTTCCTATTTCTAACCATGATGAGGTTACAGAGGAACAACATGTAAAACATGGCTATCTTTTTGGTGGCAACAGAAGGTTTTTAGTTGTTGGACCAAGTGGTTGTGGCAAGACGAATGTATTATTGTCTTTAATTGAGCATCCAAGTGGTCTAAGATTTGAGAATATATATTTATATTCCAAGTCGTTGTATCAACCAAAGTATGTATATTTGCGAAACTTGGTTGAGCCAATAAAAGAAATTGGCTTTGAAGGATATAATGATCCCAATAATGTACCATCTCCTGATGATATTAAAGAAAATTCAATAGTTATTTTTGATGATATTCCATCGTGTGATCAAAAAATTGTACAAAGGTATTTTTGTTATGGGAGACATAAAAATATAGATTGCTTTTATTTATGTCAAACATACAGTGCTATTCCAAAACAATTAATTAGAGATAATTCTAATTTACTTGTAGTTTTTCAACAAGACTTTACAAATTTAAAACATATTTTTGACGATCACGTTAATATAGACATGACTTTCCAACAATTTAAAGATTTGTGCTCATTCTGTTGGAAAGACAGATATGGATTTCTTGTCATTGATAAAGACTCTCCCAAATCAATGGGTCGATATCGGTATGGGTTTGATAAGTATATAAGGCTTTGAATTAACATTCCTAGTACACAATGGATCCTAAAGTTACGCGAAAACTGCTTTTATCACGACAAGCGTTGAAGAAGAAGTATCGTAGTTTAAAACATGACATAGCTCAATCTCAGTCTGCTTTAGAAAAAAATTATAAACCTATTACACAACCACTTAATGAACTTTTACATAAACTGGAAACTGTTCCGTCTATTAAACAAGAACCACAATATTCGTTTGATAAACCAATCAAGTTGAGTACACCAAAAGACTACAAAATGCGAAAATCCAATTATCGCTTAGCATTTTCTTCTCCAAATACGAGTGTACTTCCTGGGGGATCAAAAACACCTACCAACTTTGGTGATGAATCTATTATTACAAGGGAAAGACAACCAGAAGAAACTTTTGAGTCAGAAGGACAAACTAAAACCACGGATGAGGATATTAATCGGTATTTTGAGGATACGCTTAGAGAATTTAATCAAATGATTACAAATCCAGATATAATGAATCAATTTTATGAGAATTATACATCACCTTTACCAAAGAAATATATTAAAGCTAACATTGAAGACACAAAAGGTAATTTTGACCATGATTTAGGAGTTTACCATGATTTGGAAACTGAAAAATTTTCTATTGGAAATTCCCTAATTGATTTTGATGGCGCAGATCTTATTATCAATAATATAAGATACAAGGGAACTCCAGGGCTCTACGAGCTTTTATTTAAAACGAATCCAGTATCGTTTAAAAAAACAGATGTTAATGAATATGTTGATATTTTACGTAGAACAAATGCGATATATAGAAACAATAATCCTGACTTACCTATAAAAAGTATTCCGTCAAAAATAAAGGATAAATATAATTTTATTATTAAACCAGCTTTGGAAACGAGACCACAACCATCTAGAGTTCGTTTAAGTTCACTTCCTGGAAATTTAGCGCAGGGACCTGTTACCCGAAATTTAGCTAAACATTATAAAAAAAGGGGTGGTGCACTTTTCAGAAAATATAGTGGGAAGCCATTAGAGTATAAATACTTTAATGATTTTAATGAAATAATAGATAAAGGTTATTAATCGCATCACAAGCTGCGGGAAACGACGGACACGTGAATGAAATTATATCTATAATTGAAGAACTTCGAGAAGGTGGAATAATACAATAATGCCAATAAATCGTTTCGGAACTCACTTTTTATCCGAGTCAAAAACTTGTAGTGATGACATTTCGGTACCCTTATATTTTACAGCTAATCCAGAAACTTTTTTTAGCAAATGTTTTTATCGTATAAGAGGACATGAAAATTTAAAAATTAATAAAAATTATTATATTTTGGAAAACATGGAGACCACTTTTCCATTTCCGTTTAGTTGTAAAATTGAATCCGTTTTGAAAGTACTTTATTTCGATGGATTTGTTAAAATTAATTCTAAAACGTATAAATTGAATGAATTGGTTGGGGTTCAAATAAAAAAGGGAGATACAATTCAATTCAAGTTAACTAATTTACCTTTAATAATTGTAGACTTTATTCTCCAGTGTCCTTTAGAAAAAGATATATAAACACGAAAGTGTAGATATAGGAAATTATCAAAATGCCTGTAAGTAAATTTGGTAACCATTTTTTAAAATCATGTAAAAATTTATCAAGACCGAGTAAACTATATTTTGTTTGCGACGCTTCTACATTTTACAGTAAATTCGTTTTAACACTAAGAGGAGAAAAAAAAATGAATAAAGAATACTACGTTCTTGAAAATGGTGGAACAGCTTATGTCTTCTCCGTAAATGGAAAAATAGAGAGCATACAACATTATGCATTTGACGCCCCAGTAATATTAAATTCTGTACAGTATAAATACCATGAATTAATAGGTAAAACTTTTCAGAAAGGTGATAAGATTTCATTTAAATTAGGCACTCATCCCAACGTATTGGTGCATATAACTATCCAATGTCCTTTAGAAAAAAATGTCTAAAAGTCAAGTAATTGAAGAGATACATAGACCAGCGAGAAAAAATTATAGAAGAAGACATGTAATCATAAAAGGGTTAAATGATTTGGTTCAAGCAGATTTAGCCGTAATGATTCCTTATGCCAAAGTGAATAAGGGATACCAATATATTCTTGTTGTTATAAATGCATTTAGCAAATTTGTGTGGGAAGAACCTGTTAAACGAAAAACGGGAATTGAGATAACAAAAGCAATGGAAAAAATTTTGAATCAAATGAAAACATTTCCAAAAAACCTTCAAACAGATTTGGGAACTGAATTTTACAATTCCAATTTTAACTCTCTTATGAAATCACACAATATTAACCACTATAGTACATTTTCCAATCTAAAGGCAAGTATCGCGGAAAGAGTAATAAGAACCATAAAATCAATGTTGTGGAAACAATTTAGTTTACAAGGGTCTTATAAATGGGTAACCAATCTTTCTGATATTGTAAAAAAATACAATAATACTAAACATTTAACTACAGGTTTCGCACCTAGCCAAGTCAATGAAAAAATGCAAGGAATATAACTGCCTATAATTACCTTAAAACCATTGATCCCAGGAAACATAAATTAAAAGTTGGTGATTACGTCCGAATTTCAAAACATAGGAGTTTGTTTACTAAGGGTTATTTGCCCAACTGGACAAATGAGATTTTTAGAATAAGAAAAGTTAAGCAAACCAATCCAGTAACTTATTTGTTGGAAGATTCACGAAAATAAGAAATTCAAGGTGCTTTTTACAGTGAAGAATTACAAAAAACCCGGTTTCCTGATATTTATTTAGTGGAGAAGGTGTTGAGGAGGAAAGGCAACAAGGTATATGTAAAATGGATGGGAATGAATAGTTCTCATAATTCATGGATTAACAAAAATAATGTAATAAATTAAAACAATGTAATAAATTAAAATATATTTTTTAAAAATGTTTTTTATTTTTGTTCTATATATTACAAAGTTCCTTATCAAAATTTGTCCTAATATTAGTGAAACAAATAAAAAAACTTTTTATGATTTTATTTTATTTCTATGTCTTATATCTAGTACAGGATTAATAATTTTAGCAGTTTCATCTATCCTACGTCGGAATCTCATTCTGTCACCAATCATGAATTCCCAGTATCTGGTTCTGCATGGACAATTGGCTTCAACATAGTGAATACGAACACTTTCGTTAAATTTGACCATTGAATAGTCCAGGGTATCTATAGAGTAACTCTAAAGCTATACCATAAGTCGTCTTATTTATATTCTTAATGGGCTCCATAATCTTAAGCCCGGATTCAATCGGGTTGTTGGAATCCACCCCCAGCTTTAATATTTCTAAGGAGTTGGTAAATTCTTCCTTCTTTAGGGTTTCTAAATGGTAATTAAGAAGCGGTAGTATTTTTCATATTGATGTTATTGAATTAGCACCCAACATGATCTGTGAATCACCTTTGATAATTTTTACAACTAACATGCATGGAAGCTGCATGAATTCTAGCAGAAAATCTCCATCTTTAATTGGTTGTTGGTGATTTCCCGCCATAAAATTATCGATCACATTTTTATGGGATAAAAATTTGATATAATCGGTTTGACTGAATAAGACACAATCATGTTTGTATCCACTGATAATAACACTTGGTTCAAAGTTAAATTCGTGGGCTAAACAGATGGACACATATTTGGTATTTGATGGGTTTAAGTAAAACCGACGTTCACTTAAAAATACGTTAGACATCTGCACTTTACCACTCATTGTTAAAAACTAAATAACACACACAATACAAGACTTCTTATACCCCTTTACATGTGTTCACATATCTAGGGTGGGAGGTGTACGCAAATTAGCGAGCACATGCAAAGCTGTATGCAAATTAGCAGCACCTGTGTGCAAATTATGGACAGGTGTATGCAAATTAGGGAACACATTCAAATTAGGGACAGGTGTATGCAAATTAAGGCAGGTGTATGATAATTAGGGAGTACATTCAAATTAGGGACAGTTATATGCAAATTAGGGAGCACATTCAAATTAGGGCAGGTGTATGCAAATTAGGGACAGGTGTATGCAAATTAGGGACAGCTGTATGCAAATTAGGGCAGGTGTATGCAAATTAGGGACAGCTGTATGCAGGTGCTCCGTGCTCCTCTGCTCCTACGCTATTTCCTCCCTACTTTCTCTTAATTAAAGAAAATATTTTGTGATCTACAAAAATACTTTAGTCCGGGATGCGAGGCACACTGTCGCCATTTATTACTTACAAGCTAATTTTTCGTGAGTAGTGAACTAGTGAGTGAACTAGAAGTGACTAGTGAGTGTAGTAGTGTCTGGGGGCTCGGGAGACTGAGACCTCGGAAGCCCTGAAGAAGACATCAAAGAGGATGTCGAAAGCTCGGCAAAATGGATATCGACGCGGTTCAACCCGGAAGACTGGTGAGTTTAATACTAATTTTTATAATAGTATTAATCTTAGCTCTAAGTTTAATATATATATATATATATATATATATATATATATATATATATATATATATATATATATATATATATATATATATATACATTCTGAATGTATTTTTTTATTGGTTTTAAATTGCTTTATCCATTTAGCCACAGAAGATACTAAATACTGTTTGCTACAATATTAAATATAAGTACCTACCTATGTTATATACATATGCAAACATATACAAATTAAAAAACAAAACAAAATGCAAAAAGAAAGTGGAAACATTAAATTGACCAGTAGGTATACTCCTCACAATTTATTGTAATGATAATTACATTTCCTACAAAAATTTGAAGTTTCGATTTCCGTTTTGACAATTTGACTTTTGGAGGTTTGAGAACGATTTTAGAGATTTGAGACGAATCAATAATTTTTTATTCTAATTAATAATGTCAATCCATTTTCATTACTTGTCAAAATATATTAACTGGCAAAAATAATATACTCTATAATCAATAGAATAGATCATTTAATATTTTAAAGGTAAAAATGATAAATGTATGCACTGAATACTATTTAATACAAAGAAAATATTGTAGGAATAGCATAAGATTGATTATAAAGAAATAAAGGGTTTGGAAAATTTATACAATATGCATTGTCGTTAAATGATTTATAGTGCATATCACTCTTACATATGTAGGTACTCCATAACGACACTGCTTCGATGTTTTTTGTCGTGCAGATATAATAATAATCGATTTAAAAAATATATTTGCTAATTGAGGCACTTTTTTTCTTTATTTTCGTATTTATTTTTTTCAATAAGTATACTTTCTTTAGTATGTTTTTTAGCTTAATTATGTGTTCAAAGGTAGTTTAGTTCTATTTAAATTACTAACCTACCCTAACGTGCGCACAAAAAATGTGATGAAATGGCCTAAGCGTTCATATTCGTTGCTAATACACAGTAGGCAACGCTGTGCGTATGCGTACTTGTACCAGTGTGACTGTTCCAATAGCAAAATGTAGATAATAATGTACGATCACCAAAACTATATTCCAGAATTTTTAAGGTAGTACAAGGCAGTTAAAAATTGAAAAAACGGTTTTTGCTCCTTTTTCGCCGTTTATTGATATGCATTTTTAGTTATAATCCGGTCAACTTAGACATAAAAATAGTAGTCAAATAACAAAAATTCCTGGAAAGCTAAATATTGGTGAAGAGCTGGGGTTTACCATTACAAATAAAGTTTTAAAAATCCCATCGATCGTATGTGTGCTACAAAAGTTATTCGAGGTCAAAGGTCACCAAAACCTCAAACCAAAGTTGTAGATCTTAAAATTCTCTACAAAAATATTCATTCCTAAGACTTACCATTCCTAAGATATCGCGATTCTAAGAGTCACATTATACATGATATGCACATATAAGCCACGATATATACATATCAGGTATTTAAGATAAGTATAAATACCTATTTATGTCTCTTTTATATGTATTTTATATGTATTTTACATTTATTCAAAAGATAGTCAGTCCCTAACTGAATTCCCTCTACCCACGTGGCCTTGAATACCCACGGGTTATTCTATTGTCCGTTGTTCTCTGTCATATAACTGTTTCTTTTAGTACTAAAGGTTCAGTTTAAGTGAATATAGGTAGAGATCGTGCAAGCACTCCTGACCACGGCGCAGTAGACGAAATTTGGTTTAGTCCCCACTTCCATGCGAAACGCATTGTACTATGCACTGTATAATTCCACATACAATAGAACCTTCCTGCCTTTACGTGAATTTGACTCCGCCTTCGCGCAGCTCCATGGTCAGGAGTGTTTGAACTATCTTTACTTATTACAAGTTTCTACCATTTAGGTTATTTGTGCTATTTTATAGCTCTAAAAAATGTTTCAGTTTTACTTTATTTGCAATAAACTTTTAAGCGAAGATAAAACAGTTGTGGTTGATCGTGGAATGCCAAATTTAATCGAGCGTGTCGTGAGAGGTGATTTTACTGAGTATTAAGGAACTCAAAAACCTGTTAAAATACACAGGAATTGCAGAAAAATCATACACCCGGAAAACGCTGCAAGCGATTGAAGTTTTCCGGGAATGGAAAAGACACACGTGAAAAGACAATGTGAGGAGGAACAAGCTATTACTTCAAAAATAAGTCCACCTCGTACTAGAACGCGAATAAGTGAATCAAATTTTTGTTTTAAAAAATACTGTTTATTTTGTAGCAATAAAGCCAAAGAAACAGAAAAAGAAAGCACAGCATCTTCGAAAAAAAAATGTAACGTAACTACACTAAGAATCCCTGTTGAAATTAGCTAAAGATCGTTCTGATAATGTTTCAAAGGCTGTTGTAGAACGTATTAATTTTGAGTATGATTTAGTCGCTGCTGGTAAAAAATCTTTAATCTTTACTCCGAGTTTCTATTTAAAGAAGCATTGGAGGATTCCAAGGATGGAGTCAAGGTGAATGGCGTAAATATCAACAGTATCAGATACGCCGATGATACAGTGTTAATTGCGGATTCCGACGTAGGTCTACAACGACTCATCGACAAGACCAACTCGACCTGTGAGCAATTTGGTATGAAAATAAACATTAAAAAAACCAAAGTGATGTCAATCCGAAAAAATCAAAACGTACCTCAACCTTGCACAATAAATGGGCACATTTTAGAACAGGTCAATAGATTTAAGTACCTGGGATGTTGGATCGATAGCAGCCTAAATCCTGATCTAGAAATAAGATCGAGAATAGAACAGGCCAGAAAATCTTTCGAAAAAATAAAAAAACTGCTTTGTGATTCTCGAATAAAACTCGAAATTCGACTACGTTTATCAAAATGCTACGTCTGGTCGACTCTTCTATATGCAGTTGAGACGTGGACTCTAAAAACATCAACCGTAAATAAATTGGAGGCCTTTGAAATGTGGATCTACCGGAGAATGCTTAAAATTTCATGGACATCGCATACCTCAAACGAAGAAGTGCTGCATAGAATAGGCAAGGAAAGAGAACTTTTTAACACAGTAAAAGTTAGAAAAACATCATACCTAGGCCACATACTGAGAAATAATAAGTACCAATATGCCCAACTTATAGTGAAAGGAAAAATCGAGGGAAAGAGAGGCCTAGGAAGGAAAAGACTATCGTGGCTCAGAAACATCCGACAATGGACAGGGCTAAATTTTAAACAGCTAATAAGAACAGCTGAAGATAGAGAAGATTTTAAAATTGTAGTAGCCAACCTCCATTGAGGAGAGGGCACTTTAAGAAGAAGAAGGTAAAAAATACCAGAACAGTTGTTACAAATCTTTCTTAAAACCTAATACTGGTGGTAAAATTTGTGGTCCACAAGATGAAACTGTAATCTCTGCGATGGAGAAAATTTTTCAATTCATAGAAACTACGATTAAAATTGAAGTATGGCAATAGAATTATTATTACAGAGAAGCCTGGAAAATTAACATTTATTTGTTTTATTGACAATTACCAAGATATTTTAAGTCCAGTCTGGTCTGATAAAAAACACTTGGATGAAAAAGACAAACGGTTGAAAACTTAGCTGCGACAGCAATTGTTTGTGAGGATATTTAATCTTGCGTTTTCGATAATACTATGTACACTCCACCAGGTAGAATGTTCGAGAATATAAATACCGATATTCCAGAATCATTGTCATATTTTTTGGAACAAGTCACTTTAAAAAACATGCTTCATAATTTGGATCATTTAAAGTTAGTTTGTACGAACATTAGCCACTGCATCATGACTGCTGTTCCACCTAGAACCCTTAAATCTAAACTATGGCTGGGTCTTTTAGTTTTTTATCATCGGCGAATTGGTTCGAAACGTCTCATACAAATTTTCTCGTCTTTTGGTTTATGCGCATCTTACAGTGAAACAATGAAATATGAATCAGTAGCAGTTTTCAGTCGTCCACCTCATATTTTACCACCAGAAGCAGGCACATTCATTCAATACGTTGCAGACAATGCTGACATTAATGTAAATACCCAAGAGAACGGAATCATTGCCCATGTTAAATCCCATAAGAAATCGCTAAGGTCCATTATGGTCATTTTTGTCTCGTTTTGTGGCGGAGGCTCAACGGCACGTCAGATAGTGACGTGTGAGTTGACGTCGGAAAGGGGAGGGGGCAACGAGTACGTTAACACAAAAAACAACGATGGCGACATTGCCAAAATGGCACTACAGCATTTCTCCGTTGTTATCGCTTCGATCGTGACGTGAGAGGTATCGTCGAAAAGGTGAGGGAGTAACCAATACGTTAACACACAAAACAAAGATGGTGGCGTATAGCCAAAAGGACACTAAGCTTGTAACGTCTAAACGGCTCAACGTACAACAACGTGCAACGTATCGATGGAAAGGGGAGGTGGTAACGAATATGTTAAGGTAAAAAACAAACGCAAAGACAATGCCGAAACGACACTATATCGTATCTTCGTTGCTATTGATCCGATTGCAACGTATGAGGCGTTAAACGAAAGGTAAGAGGATAATGAATACGTCAAGATAAAAAACAGACACAAAGACAGTGCCGAAACGGCATTATAACATATTTCCATTTCTATTGGTCAGATTTCTACATTAACACGTTAATTGAAAGGGAAGGAGGTAACGAATATGTTAAGATAAAAACAGCTAAAAAGACAATGCTAATACGACACTATATTACATCTTCTGTGATAGTTGTTCGATTTTAACGATAAAAGTGTTAAATGAACGAGTTTCACTAAACTCCTATGATTGATCACTACTATACATGATCTCCCTCCAATCATACACCTACTCTTTACAAAGAGGTATGGTAGTATGTCTACATCATAAAACGTATCTTACTTGATATAGATATCATCTGATTTATCACTGCTCACGTCATAATCCAAATGAACAAAGGATTTTCGTGTATAAAAAAAGGTGGATTTTTTATCATCGGCCAATTCGAGCTTCCTCTCGTATTTGAAGACTCTAGGTACGGTGCTTAGTCATCCACCTAGTTTCTGCATTTTTATTTTACCTTATTTTCTGACTATTGTAGCGTTTTTAAATAAAACGAGCGGTTCGAATTTATATAAATATGTTTATTTATAAGTTTACAGTTCGGTACTCTCTTATCAACTAACTCACTCATAACATCGTTACATATATATACCAAAAAGTATTATTCTCTAATCTTCTGGGGTAGTCCCACCTCTAATTCGTTTCATCGCTTTTCGGGTCGAACTTTCTAGTTTCTAGCGGTCGACAGTTCCCGTCGCATCTGGAAGGACAGGACAGAGCATTCTCGTCCCGGCCTGCAACCGTTATATGCAGGTTCGTAACACTGCCCCCCTCTTAGATCTGAGCATCCCGGTCAGCAACTCTATACGTAGGCCCAGGATGGCGAAATCTACAGGACTCTCCAGCTCTGCACGAACCTCTCAGAAAGAAATAACAGTCTACTGACTTTGAAGGGCACGATCTCATCGGGTTAATGCAACACACAGTAATTCTTATGCCGGTTTCTCGGAAGATCACTTCAAGCATGCTTCTGACAATATTCCAATCCAGATTATCTAGTGCATGCCCTATCTTGGGTAAGGCCAAATTCTTGATGTCATAATTGCAGACGATTTTCTTCAAATTAGTTAGAGCACGACATATATCCTCGTAGCTTGCCCTGTCTGTATACGACTTCCTGGTCACCATATACAGCAAAGATCGAGGGCCATCTTCTAATCTCAGTACTCTTCCATCTTTCGGCTGCTGATTTTTCAACTCGTCTAAACGACCGAATTTCTTATAAAATACGGATGAGATTCCTTTAGTCATCTCAAGATCTTGGGCAACACAGTGGGCTAGAGAGAGGTTATGCGGAACACTAAAAAGATCCTGCTGAACTTCTGTGGTCACGCCGAATCTAGCACTCTTTCTCTCTGCGTAATTTGACATACATTCATTAAAGCTTGGTCGCCGGTCATCTTTGATCTCATATTGAAGGGTTCGGGCTTCTTCTGTTTCATCCGAGCCAGCATAAGGTGCAAGACGATTTATGTGAACTACTTTTGGTTTACCTTTCCGCAACTTCTTAATTCGGTATATTACGTTATTTATTCTCTTTTTAATTTCATACGGACCCTCCCATTGTCTTTGCAGTTTAGGAGACAAGCCACGACGACGTTGTGGATTATAAAGCCAAACAAGATCACCTACTTCATAGCTTTCATTCTTGCATCGAGAATCATATTGATCTTTCATTCTGTCACTGGCTAACTGGATGTGTTGTCGGGCAAGTTCATGAATGTTGTTCATTCTTAACTTCAAGTGGTCGACATAATCTTCGCTTGCAACATGTTCTTCGGAAGGTCTGCAGCCAAACTCTAGGTCGCAGGGCAAACGAACTTCACGACCTAACATCAGGCAGGTTGGAGTCTGGCCTGTAGTCTCATTCACGGCAGAGCGGTAAGCCATTAGGAATAAATGAATGTGCTAGTCCCAATCTCTTTGATGTTCTGATACAACTTTGGACGACAGGTGTTTACCCATTGTTCGGTTCATTCTCTCGACTATTCCATCTGATTGAGGATGCAGGGGTGTCGTTCTGGTCTTATTGACACCAATCAATTTACAAACGTTTTGGAAAAGGGTTGACTCGAAGTTTCGCCCTTGGTCGGAGTGGATCTCCAAAGGAACACCAAATCGGCTAAAGAATTATTTAACAAGTACCTCTGTAACGGTAGCAGCTTCTTGATTTGGTATCGCATAGGTCTCAGTCCTATATAATCCATGGCTACCAGGATATATTTATTTCCATCATTCGTCTCTGGAAGTGGATCTGCAATGTCGATTGCTACTCTTTCCATAGGACTACCAACATTGTACTGTCTCATTGGTGCCCTCTTTTTACCAACTGGACCATTACTGGTTGCACACAGTTCACATTTCTGGCACCATCTTCTTACATCATCTTTACAGTTCACCCAATAGAACCGTTCTCGAACCTTTTGCAGATTTATTTATCGTATGGCAATTACAACACATTTAGACAAATACACAAACACTAGTAAAATAGGTATTTGACAAACTTTAAATAGTTACAAACATCAAGTGTATTTATATAATCAATTGACTCTAAAGTTGCAAACAGGAAGTCTTCAAGGCTACCATTGTAGGATCTTGAGGGACACTCTTGGTTCTCCTTACAGTCACATTGAGGAGACGGGTTCTTTCCCCATTTATGTAGCATTTATGCACAGCTGCCATGTCTGGTTCAGATCCTATTTAGAGTGGACCATGTTTCGCTGGTGGCTTGTGGGTAATGCAGGGCATGTTATTTTGCCATTCGTTCCATTCTTGGGACCATGCATTCGTGATGTTGAACTCCTCATGTATCATTCTTGCCGTTTTCATTGGTGGTTTTCTAGAACTAAGACGGGTATTTCGTGCATCCTCGATATCTTGGTGGATCGGCAGGTTTATATTGTTCATGATCTTTTTGTATTCACGTGTAAGTGCGTCGACTCGTCGTAAATGTGGGAGAAGGATGTGACTTAATACTGGAAGCCATTGGGTGGGAGTTGATTTAATTGTACCAGCTATCATCCTCATAGTGCTGTGCAGCTGATTGTCGACCTTTTTTACGTGTGGACTGTGTAGCCAGACTGGAGCACAATATTCAGCGGTCGAGAAAATAAGGGCTAAGGCAGTAGAGAGGAGAGTGGAAGCCGATGCTCCCCAGGTGGTACCGCAGAGCTTCTGTATAGTGTTATTTCTTGTACTCAACTTTTGGGCAGTTTTTGTTAAATGCTCTTTAAATGATAGCGTTCTGTCTAGTGTTACGCACAGGTACTTCGGTGTTTTGTTGTGGGTAAGTGTGGTATTTTCAAACCGTATGTTGAGTTCCTTCCAGCAAGTTTATTGTTCAGGTAAAAGCAACTAACTTCTGTTTTGGATGCATTTTGGTGCAAGTCGCCACTTGCGAAAATATTTGCCCAATATATATATATATATATATATATATATATATATATATATATATATATATATATTTATTTACGGTAACAATTGACTTCCCACATGTAAAGTTGTAGGTTCAATTGGCTTCCGCTGGTCAATTGGCATCCGGTATTCGGATGCCAATTGACCTCTTCAAAATAATATCAGAAACGCATAGTGGATGATATTATAAGGCTCTTTACGCGATATGAACCCGGAATCCAATTGGACCGTTTTTTGATTCGTAAATAAATCGTAGTTCGAGGCAAAAAATAAGCAGCGCCACCATCGATTTGTGTATATTGAGTTGAAGCGATATTCATGTCGTTACAGCTTAGCGGTTCAATTGGCATCTACAGGATGTGATACGATTTTGGAAGCCAGTTAGTCACTTAGATTGTCTTAGATTCCAGGTTTATAAAGGTTCGAGTAACATCTGGTCGATTCGCGTTTGAGTTTAATTCTTAGAATGGATATTTTTTGTTTAGTTTTTGGATTTACAATATATTATTGGTTTTATCTTACTTTCTTGTTATCTGCAGTCTTTTATTCTTTTTGAAAGGTTTTATAACCTTATTTCTCAGCGCCATGTGTATAATTTTTTGAAGCACATTGCTAAAACGTTGTGTATTAAAAAGCATTTAATGTTAGGGGTTGTAAATGCATTAAAAATGTTGTGAATTTTGAAAATGTGGTTTGGCGCTGTGTTAATAAGATTCTTTCGTTAAGATGCTTAGTTTTTATCTATCTCTGGTTATGCTTTGTCTCTTTTTCTGTGAAAATATTAACTAATATTATAAATGTGAGTGTAAGGTGTTTGTCGGCTTGTTTTTTTTCGCATTCCCTGTTTAACTTTTTAACCGATCATATTGATTATTTTTGCAATTTTGACAGGGACACAAATAAGCACAGATGATACATTTTATTAAAAAAAGTTGTATTTTCAAGGGATACTTCTCGGCAGAAGACGCCATCACAATCGAATCGAGGATAAAAGCTAGTATTTTATATGTAAATGAGAATGCAATCCACTCTTAACTGATCAACATTTAATATGTCATCACAGGTGTTCCGTGTGCAATGCTGCCAGGTCACCCATGTACAGCTTGGAACAACAAGAGCCATTTGCTGATCGGTTTAGGTCACCGAAACCCAACCAATTATGATTGGATCAACAGAAACAACTACTCCGTGGGCTAATACCCCTACCGGCATTGAATTATACTATTGATCCAATGGTCGCAGAACAACACAACCCATCAAGTGTGAAACGCCAAACAGCTGTTTCGGTCCGCCAGACCTTATCAGTGACGCTTGGCTTCTCCATTGGAAAGTTGTCCGTTCTGCTTAAGGGGACAAGGTCCTCTGAATCTCAAATGTAAATGAGAATGCAATGCACTCTTAACTGATCAACATTTAATATGTCATCACAGGTGTTCCGTGTGCAATGCTGCCAGGTCACCCATGTACAGCTTGGAACAACAAGAGCCATTTGCTGATCGGTTTAGGCCGCCGAAACCCAATTAATTATGTTTAGATCAACAGAAACAACTACTCCGAGGGTTAATACCCCTACCGGCATTGAATTATACTATTGATCCAATGGTCGCAGCACAACACAACCCATCAAGTGTGAAACGCCAAACAGTTGTTGCGGTCCGCCAGACCTCATCAGTGACGCTTGGCTTCTCCATTGGAAAGTTGTCCGTTCTGCTTAAGGGGACAAGGTCCTCTGCATCTCAAATGTAAATGAGAATGCAATCCATTCTTAACTGATCAACATTTAATATGTCATCACCGGTGTTCCGTATGCAATGCTGCCAGGTCACCCATGTACAACCTGGAACAACAAGAGCCTTTTGCTGATCGGTTTAGGTCACCGAAACCCAACCAATTATGTTTGGATCAACAAAAACCACTACTCCGAGGGGTAATACACCTACTGGCATTGAATTATACTATTGATCCAATGGTCGCAGATCAACACAACCCATCAAGTGTGAAACGCCAAACAGCAGTTTCGGTCCGCCAGACCTCATCAGTGACGCTTGGCTTCTCCATTGGAAAGTTGTCCGTTCTGCTTAGGGGGACAAGGTCCTCTGAATCTCAAATGTAAATGAGAATGCAATCCACTCTTATCAATATCCATTTCATATTTTTTTCAGAAAATGAAGACTTATCTGGATGAGCTTATAACATCTTCAATAACTCACCTGGATGAAAATGTGAATAACACACAAGCGTACAAATGTCTGCTCGAAGGTACATATTGCAGCATACTACTTTTTAATAAGAGACGAGTAGGGGAGCTGCAGAGATTACCTTTAGATATTTATTTAAAACATCATGATTCTCAATCTTCTAAAGAGTTTGAGAAAGTCCTAACAGAAACCGAGAAAATTTTAGTTCACTCTTTAAAACGCATAGTAATAAGAGGTAAGAGAGGTAGAGGCGTACCTGTTCTGTTTGACAAATTGACCAAAAGTGGAGTTGACACTTTAATTAAATATAGGAATAATTTTTTTACCTCTTACAACGAATACCTATTTGGCATACCGAATACTATTAACTGCATCAGTGGATATCATGTTCTCAGAAAGCATGCTTCTAAGGTGTTGAATGATGCAAACAAAATCACTACCCTCACGTCAACTCGCCTTAGAAAACACTTAGCAACAATAATACAAATTTTAAAAATGGAAAAGGGTGAACTAGAACAACTAGCAAAATTTATGGGGCATACCTCAAAAACTCATGATGAGTGGTATCGTCTCCCGTCAGACATTTACCAAACCGCAAAAGTTTCCAAAATATTATTGCTCGCTCAAAACACTAATATTGACCAATATAAAAATCGAAATTTAAATGAGATTGAAGTCGATAACGAGATATTGGAAGACGCAGAAGAAGCTGATAGTGACGAAGAAAATACTAATCAACCTATTCTTCAACAAAATGAAGTAAACATCCCGTCACAAAATAGAATACAGGAGAAAGGTAAACGTATTTTAGTTCCATGGACAAAAGAGGAAAAAGAACTTACGCAAAAATTCTTTGCACGTCATATTAAGAAGAAAATTCCGCCAAAAAAAATGGAAGTTTTAAATTTGGTAGAAAAGTATCCAAATGTTTTTAAAAACAGGAAATGGGACACAATAAAAGTATTTGTACAAAATAAATATAAATCACAATAATTCATTCAAGTGATTACGAGTTTCAATAAAATATTCTATTACAATCCTATAGTTTTAATGTATCCTTCATTACTTTCTTATTGAATTAAACCTAATTTTATTAACGTTTTAAAACGTCGTCATATTAATATTTTCTCTTGGATTTTGTTAATCCAATGAAATGTTGTAGATAGAATTTGAGGTTGGACAAACATTCATTTTTTCTTAGCTGTTCTAGTTTTAAAATAAAGTTTCTAACTAGTCTATGTTTCTAATGCTAATAGTGGGTTTTGTACAATTGCTAACGTATAGACTTTACCTATTTTACGTTTTTATCGAGGCTATTTTTTTTAAATAAACCCGGTGTGGTCAATGTTGATTATTTCCATACGACATGTGAGTCCTAAAGTAACGGATAAATTCAATATTTTTGTAACTAAAAATATTTTGACGAAATCCTCGTACAGGTCGATTTTTGTTTTTTGTTGTGCATTTTTTCAATATAATCTTTTTATACAGGGCGTGTCGTGTAAGAGTGGCCAATACCAACTTTCTTATTTTAAATACAACACCCTGTATATTATTATATCTTTTGATTTCTAAGAATATTCTAGATAAAATTTATATTCAATCTTCTATTCCTATCTTTAACTGTTTTTGAGTAATCGAGGTTGGAAAAGTGACAATTGCTCACAAAATCTAAACAGTTCGATCTAGAGTAAAATGGTTTTTATATTAAGACAAAAGCTTTTTGTATTTACAAAAAGCTTTTGTCTTTATATTGATTCAGGGTATACAGCCAACTATTGGATTTGGTCCATTTTAATTAGTTTTTATATTACTATCTTAGTTTTTAATATGCTATCTAGTGGTATTAAATAAAAATAAACGAAAATTGTCGTGGTCGGCCCTAAATTTCAAAATTTGTCATTTTGAATATAATCCTATCATCTCTGGGTTTGATACCACTAGATAGCATATTAAAAAGTAATGTGTAAGTAATAATGTAAAAACCATTTTACTCTAGGTCGAACTGTTTAGATTTTGTGAGGAAAAATACACGAAATGTCACTTTTCCAACCTCGATTACTTAAAAACGGTTAAAGATAAGAATAGAAGATTAAATATAAATTTTACCTAATATTCTAAGAAATTCAAAAATATAATAATACACAGGGTGTTGTATCTAAAATAAGAAAGTTGGTATTGGCCACTGTTACACGACACGCCCTGTATAAAAAGATTCTATTGAAAAAAATGCACAACAAAAAATAAAAACCGACCTACATGAGGATTTCGTCAAAAGATTTTTAGTTACAAAAATATTGAATTTATCCGTTACCTTAGGACCTCACTGTATATAAATCACAATGGATCATTTTATGTACCATTATAGGTATGTGCCATGTATAGCCTTGATAAAGACTTAAAATAAAGTAAAAACATTGGCAAATTTTAAACATTAACTAGGTTTTAATTGTCCCTAACCCACTATTACCATTAGAAGCTATTAAGTGGACACTACTCCTAAAACTTTGTTTACGTTGAAAGCTATGTATCGCCATTTTAAAAAGAGAGACCAAGAAATTTTGTAAATTATATGTTTGCAACTGTGTTTCTTACAAAAACCTTTTGTATGTATATAACTTCTTTATTATTCACTTCTAATGAAGTTAAGAGATAAAATACTGATTCTGAATTTTGTTTAAAAGAAGTGTACCTTTAAACATTTGATTTTCAACTTCTTCAAAGTTACAGTAATTTCAACATCTTTTCAATTCTTGAGTACTTCAATTCCCAAGAGATTTCAGTAATTTTATTTTATTTTTTTCTACGTAGGGCAAACACAACCATGAGATATAATCGAGACTCCATATATTTCAAACTAGGTTGATTTTGATAAAATTGGTTTTTGTTAGGTACAGATAATAATTACCTATGTAGTGCCTTCATAACAGGTAATTCTTATTTTTATGTTACAGCCTTAAAATAAAACATACATTATGTCGAATAAATTTTGATATCTTATTTATTAACAAACGGTTAAAGAAAAACAAATATGTGTTAAAATACGACTCTTTTTTAATTATTGCTTTTCATAGTATATGGACATAATATTTTATCTCTTTTTAATGTAAAAGAATCTGGTTCGTTTTGATTGTGCATCTATTATTATATAATACCACATCAAACCAGATTCAGTGACGTACGAGAAGTATGGGCAGAGGAAAGAAAAATACACACAGTTGTAAGAAGTCAGATACCAAAAAATAAAGGAGAAAGTTATGTGCACTTTGCGTTCGGCAATAATGTGCCTGTTGTCTTAAACATCTTCACTTGCAAAAATTTTCACAGTGAGTGTTATCAAATGGTCGTATACTCTTATAAGTACTTTTGTTTGCTTTCTAAGTATTTTTCATGGACTTTGAATTTGCTAAAATATTGGAAAGTGTCATCGAAAATGCAAATCGAAGAGAAATACGAACAAGAACGAGAAAATACAGCCCATATAGCCCATAATGCGACGTAACAGCCCAAGACATGAAGTTACAATCATTGTAACATTTAATTTTAACATTTAATCCTACTATACCAGAATTTCTTTAGTAATACCAAATAATTCATTACAACAGAGCTCTTTTACTCAGGGAATAATCAGACTAGAAGTTGTTAAAAGACGATAAAACATTTTTAAATTACTGAGCTTAAAAAATGTAAAATAAAAGTATTTAGCAAATTAAATCAAATTTGAAGCTGTCATAATTTTAAAAGAAAAATATTCAATCTCGAAAAAAGCAATAACTACCTGCCTACAATTTATAGATAGAGTAATATACTCTAACAAGTTAAATTTTTAAACATCCGTTTCGACAACAAAATATTACAATGACTGAACAGATGAATTGACTCAGGTAGAATTCCACCGAAACCTTTAGGTATTATTGTCGACTTGAGTCATAAACCAATGGATGCTAAAGGTCCAAAGCCAATCGATGCCAAAGAAACCGCAACAGCGATTGATGCCAATTGGTACCGCAACAGAATTCGCTGTATATTGTGGCCCGTGAATATTCACGGATGCCAAATGGGAATACTTTTCGTCCAGAAGTCAATTGGTACTACAAAGAAATATATATATATATATATATATATATATATATATATATATATATATATTATATATATATATATATATATTATATATATATATATATATTATATATATATATATATATATATATATATATATATATATATATATATATATAACATAACTAACTAACATAACATACCTTTATAATTAATTTTCATTAACAAAAAATATATAACATTCCCTTGCTTTTCTTAGATACGTCTCAATAAGATTCAATAATACATGAACAATATAATATAATTAAATAAAGAAAATCAAAATAATATTTCCCTTTACTGGGATTTAAATTCATTCGTTTTTTACCAATGAACCTTAACGACATAAAGATTCTTTTATGTCTTTAAGATAAAGACACTTTTAACTAGGAAAAGACAGTTAAGATTTTATTTCACGTATAGGGAGCTTGCGCATCCGTTTATACGTATTTCAGCCCAATAGGCATCATCAGAACGGCTTTCGCAAGCGCTCTGAACGTGAAATAATTCTTCTCTGTCTTAGGAAGCAACTATAACATGGCTTCGTATAGACGCAATGTAGCGACATCTGATAATAAAATCGTAGACTAATTTTCGAAACCAAATTCAAGAATTCCGCTTTAATCTGTGCCTTCTAAGAATTGCAAGGCAAAAACAGACGTTGATAAAGGTGTTAAGAGAGACATGGGGAATCTAAAACTTGCATTCCACAACATATCTTTTCAACTAAGCAAAATTCTTAGCGAATTGGTTTCTAGTACTCGTACAGAGTATATCGAAATAACAAGGAAAAGACAGTTAAGATTTTATTTCACGTATAGGGAGCTTGCGCATCCGTTTATACGTATTTCAGCCCAATAGGCATCATCAGAACGGCTTTCGCAAGCGCTCTGAACGTGAAATAATTCTTCTCTGTCTTAGGAAGCAACTATAACATGGCTTCGTATAGACGCAATGTAGCGACATCTGATAATAAAATCGTAGACTAATTTTCGAAACCAAATTCAAGAATTCCGCTTTAATCTGTGCCTTCTAAGAATTGCAAGGCAAAAACAGACGTTGATAAAGGTGTTAAGAGAGACATGGGGAATCTAAAACTTGCATTCCACAACATATCTTTTCAACTAAGCAAAATTCTTAGCGAATTGGTTTCTAGTACTCGTACAGAGTATATCGAAATAACAAGGAAAAGACAGTTAAGATTTTATTTCA